>NW_007257213.1:328280-364060 GCF_000164805.1 Carlito syrichta | reverse complement strand
CCTCAGCCTCCCAAAGGTGCGGGATTGCAGGCTGAGCCACCGAGCCCGGCTGATGGTTCTTAAAGTCAGGCTTTTCTGAACCTCTTTTCTTTTCTAGGCATTGGATTGAATTTCCATGTCCTTCCATCCTATGCTTGCTGGCCTGCGTCATCCATTTTAGCAAGAATTCCACAAAGTCAGTTTAGTGAGACTCCTCCTCCCAACCCCTTACTCCTAACTAAGAGTCTTTAAGAAGTACCATAAAATTGCATATGGCTTTGGTGTGCATATATGTGAAGCGGTCACCTGCTAAGGTGTCAGCTAGTCTGGCGACATTTTGGAGAGTAGGCCCTGAAGGTTGGGGGTGCCAGGTGGCAGGTTGGGAGTTGGTAACGTGTTGGAGACAGGATTAATAGCCAGGTCTCCAAATTCCCAATTGACTGGGACAGTGGCTGGTCCCAGTGACCTTCAGCAGGAGTGTCAGCAGGAGTGATCAGGGGGTATCAGGCATTGGAAGACAGCAGAGCCAGGCAAAGTGGTCCCTTCAAGCTCTGAGGTTTTATTTTAATTCTTTTCTTTTTTTTTTGAGTTGGAGTCTCACTCCATCGCCCAGGCAGGAGTGCAGTGGCACGCTCACGGCCACTCAGTGTCAACCTGCTGGGCTCTGGTGATCCTTCTGCCTCAGGCTTTCAAGTAGCCAGAACCATAGGTGCATGCTACCATGCCTGGATAATTTTTGATTTATTGTAGAGATGAAGTCTAGTCAAAGTGCCTGGGCTGGCCTTTTAATTTTTCAATTTTAAAGATGTGGGGTACAATTCAGGGTTAGGTATACAAATGTTGATTATGCAGGTACCCTTGTTGAGGTGTGTCCTCCCTCCCCTGGCAGTTTCTCTCAACTGCCAATCCCCCCAACCCCGGCAGTTTCCCACTACTGCCAATCCGTTTCTTATAGTATTATGATAATTGTTCAAGGTCCGCTTATGAGTGGGAACATACTGTACTCTGCTCCTTGTTTCTGTGATAGATCACTGAGTATGATTGACTCTAAATCCATCCAAGTTGCTGCGAAGTCCGTATGTTTATCCAACTTTATAGCTGCATAATATTCCATTGTGTATATGTACCACATTTTAAAAAATCCAGTCCAGCTTTGATGGGCAGCACGGTTGGTTCCATGTTTTTGCTATTGTGAATAGAACTGCAACAAACATACATGTGCAGGTATCTTTTTTGTAGAATGATTTGAATTCCTCAGGGTATATTCCAAACAGGGGAACTGATGGGTCATATGGAAGGTCAATTTCTAGTTCTTTCAGAAATCACCAATCTGTCTTCCAAAGAGGCTGCACTAGTTTGCCTTCCCACTAGCAGTTTAGAAGCTTTACTTTTTTCCCGCATCCTCGCCAGCATCTGCTGTTGTTTGTTTTATTAATGATGGCCATTCTTACTGAGGTTAGGTGGTATCTCTGTGGTTTTAATTTGCACTTCTCTGATAGTTGGTGAGGCTGAGCACTTTTTCATGTGTCTGTTGGCTATTTGTATATCTTCTTTTGAGAAGTGTCTATTCATATCTTTTGCCCTTTTGAATGGGGCTGTTTATTTTTTCCTTTCGGCCATTTGAGCTCCTCGTAGATCCTAGATTTTAGGCCTTTGTCAGATATACAGTTGGCAAATATTTTTTCTCATTCTGGGGGCTGTCACCCTGCTGTCTTGATGGTTTCTTTTGCTTTGCAGAAGCTCATCGGTTTGTTGAGGTCCCACTTGTCCATCTTATTTCTTATGGTATGGGCACTTAGGGTTGTGATCAGGAATTGGTTGCCAGTTCCAATTTCCATAAGGGGTGTCTCCTGGATTTTCTAAGATTCTTATAGTTTGAGGTTTTACGTTTAGGTCTTTGATCCATTTATAGTTAATTTTTGTGTTTGGTGATAGGTAGGGGTCCTGTTTCAATGTTCTGCATGTGATCAGCCAGTTTTTCCAGCACCATTTTCTAAATAAGTTTTCCTCTCCCCAGTGGTTGTTGTTGGTGTCTTTGTCAAAGATGAGTGGGTTGAGAAATTGAGACTTTGCTTCTGAATCTCTATCTTGTTCCATTGGTCTATATACCTGTTCTTGTACCAATACCAGACTGTTTTGATTACTGTAGCCTTATAGTAAAGTGTGAAGTCTGGAAGTATGACACCTCCTGCTTTGTTTCTTTTGCTAAGGATTGTTTTGGCTATTCGTGGTTGTTTATGTTTCATATGAATTTCTGTATTGTCATTTCTAGGTCTGAGAAGAATGATGTTGATAATTTAATGGATATTGCGCTGAATGTATACACTGCCTGTGGTAGGATGGACATCTTAGCAATGTTGATTCTTCCAATCCATGAGCATGGAATATTTTTCCATTTGTTTGTGTCTTCGTGGATTTCTTTGAGCAGTGTTTTGTAGTTCTCATTGTAAAGGTCTTTCACTTCTCTGGTTAGGTAGATGTTGAGCTATTTTTCATTTTTTGTGTGGCGATTATGAATGGGATTGTGCTTTTTATTTGGGTCTCTGCCTGCTTGTTGTTGGTGTACAGGAATACAACTATCTTTTGCACATTTATTTCGTACCCTGAGATTTGCCAAAGTCCTTTATCAGTGCTAGCAGCTTTTTGACAGATTCTCTTGGATTTTCAAGTTATAGGATCATATCATCAGCAAAAAGGGAAAACTTGACTTCCTCTTTTCCTATCTGGATACCCTTGATTTCCTTCTTTTGTCTAATTGTCCAAGCTAGGACTTCCAACACAATGTTGAACAAGAAGGGTAAGAGTGGGCAGTCTTGTCTTGTTCCAGTTTTCAGGGAAAATGTTTCCAGTTTCTGTCCATTTAGCAATTTTTTTTTTTGGGGGGTTGGAGTCTCACTCGGTCGCCCAGACTGGAGTGCAGTGGCCGCTCCCGGCCACCGCAGCCTCGCCTGCTGGGCTCTGGTGATCCTTCCGCCTCAGCCTTCCAAGTAGCCAGAATTATAGGCATGAGCTACCATGCCCAGCTGATTTTTTTTAATTTATTGTAGAGATGAGGTCTTGCTGCCCAGGTGGGTCTCGAACCCGCGGGCTCAGGCAATTCACTCACCTCAGCCTCCCAAAGGCACGGTATTACAGGCTGAGCCACCGAGCCCGGCTCATTTAGCCATATTTTAGCTGTGGATTTATCATAGATGGCACTTACTATTTTCATAGATGGCACTTACTATTTTAGCTATGGATTTATCATAGATGGCACTTCCTATGTTCCTTCTATACCTAGGTGTTTGAGGGTTTTTATCAAGAAAGGATGCTGAATTTTATCAAAAGCTTTTTCTGCATCTAATGAGGTAATCCTGTGGTTCTTTATTTTACATCTGTTGATGTATTTAATGACATTTATGGTCTTGCGAATGTTGAACCAGTCCTGCATCCTGGGGATGAAGCTTACTTGATCATGGTGGATGATTTTTGAGATGTGTTTTTGGATCTGATTTGCTAGAATCTTGTTGAAGATTTTTGCATCTGGGTTCATAAGGGATATTGGCTGGTAGTTCTCTTTTTTTTGTTGGATATTTACCCAGTTTGGGTATCAGTGTGACATTATCTTCGAAAAATGATTTGGGCAGAATTCCATCTTTCTCAGTTGCCTGGTATATTTTCAATAGGATTTGTATATGTTCTTCCTTGTAAGTTTTGTAAAATTCTGCTGGAAAGTCATCTAGTCCAGGGTTTTTTTTTTGGTAAGTAGTTTTCTTATGACAGAGTCAATTTCCTGGGTTGTTATTGTTCTATTTAGTATCTCAATGTCTTCTTGTTTCAATCTGGGGAAGTTGTGTGATGTCAGAAAGTCTCCAATTTATTTAGGTTATCAAGTTTGTTTCCATATAGATGTACATAGCAATCTCTGATAATCTTTTGAATTTCTCCAGGGTCAAATGTGATTTGATCTTTTGTGTTTCTTCTTGTGTTTATTTGGGCTTCTTCTCTAATTTTCTTGGTCATTCTGGCTAGGGGTCCATTAATCTTGTTAATTCTCTCAAAAAATCTGCTTTTTGTTTTATTGATATTTTCTATGATATTTTTGTCTTTTATGTCCCGTATTTGGGCTCTTATTTTGGTGATTTGGGTTCTTTTGCTAAAGTTGAGGTTCTGGTGGTCTTCTCTTTCTGGCTTCCTTAGGTGATTTGTTAGACTCTCAACTTGTGATCTTTCCGTTTTCTTTATGTATACTTGTAGAGATATAAATTCCCCTCTTAGAACTGTTTTTGTGGCATCCCAGAGGTTTTGGTAAGAGGTTTCATTTTCATTTTAATTTCTTTTAATTTCTGCTTTGATTTCAGGGTTGACCCAGTAGTTGTTCAGCATCATGCTGTTTAGAGTCCATGTCTTCGTTGGCTGTGGGGAAATTTTGTTGGCGTTGATATTTATTTTTATTCCACTGTGGTCTGAGTAGGTGCGTGGCAATATTTCAACCTTATGCAATTTGTTTATGCTTGATTTATGGCCAAGGATGCTGAGGTCCAGCTTCCGCTGAGTAGGGCCTGAGTTGGGGTGAGGGAATGAGAAAAGAAAGAGACAGAGAAACAGCGGGATTGGGAAGACTCCCAGGTAGCAAGGAGCAAGAGAGAGCAAATTTATTTTACTCCGTGCATCTTATATAGGATAAAGATCACACAAGGAAGTTACATGTTAATGTCTGGATTAAGTCACACAAGCAGGGTATCAATGACTAAACTATGGAAATTTTAACGTTTATGCTAAGCAAGATAATCCCTTAAGATAGTCTCCTGGTCAGGCCACTCTGCTAATCCACAGAATAACAGCTAAATCTGAGGGGAGATGAAGGAATTATGGGCATGGTTCCTTGAACACAAGCCAAGAATATAAGGACTTTGTCAGCAGCTTATATTCTGGTTTCCTTCACAAGGATGTGATTGATCTTGGAGTATGTTCCATGTGGTGATGAGTAGAATGTATATTTTGTGGTTGTTGGGTGGAATGATCTGTAGGTATCTATTAAGTCCATTTGGACAAGTGTCAAGTTTAAGTTTTGGATCTACTTGTTGATGTTTTGCCCTAGGTCTGTTACAATAGTGTTTGAGTCAATATCTTTTTTTAGTTTACTTGGTAGTTTGCCTTATAAATGCTAGTGCTCCTGTTTTGGGTGCATATATGTTTAGGATGGATCTTTCTTATTGATGGATTGAACCTTTTATCATTATGTAATGTTCTTTTGTATCTCTTTAAATTTTTGATAGTTTAAAGGTTGTTTTGTCTGATATTAATTTCATGACTCCTGCCTTCTTTTGTGATCCATTTGCCTGGAAACTCGTTTTCCATTCTTTAACTTTGAGTCTGTGTGCATCCCTTGTGGTGAGATGAGTTTCCTGAATGCAGCAAATAATCGGGTCATGGTTTCTTATCCAGTTTGACGTTCTGTGTCTTTTCAGTGATGCAATTAGTCCATTCACATTCAGGTTGATTATTGGAATGTGATTGTTTATCCCTGTCAGGAGTTCTTATGCAGTTTTTTCTTTGCTTGTTTTCTTTTGGCTTTGAGGTTGATGTAAGTGTGTGTTTTCAAGTTTCTTGTTGCACTGTATTCTCTGTTGATTCTGTGCTCTGATTTTCTTTTGGAAAGTGTGTGGTTAGGTATACAAACATGCATCATTCAGGCACCCTTGTTGATAAGGGGTGTCCCCCTGTCCCCACTCAGATATTGACTACCGTTAATCCCACCACCCTTCCCCTCTCTGTCCCCCACATAGTTTCCCACTATGCCAATCCTTTTCTTACAGTATTATGATAGATGTTCAAGGTCCACTTATGAGTGATAACATGTGATACTCAGATCTTTGTTTCTGTGAGAGATTGCTCAGTATTATAGACTCTAGTTCCATCAAGTTGCTGCAAAATTCTAAGGTTCTTATGGTTTGAGGTTTTACATTTAGGTCTTTGATCCATTTAGAATTAATTTTTGTGTATGGGGATAGATAGGGTTCTTGTTTGAATCTTATATATGTGGTCAGCCAGTTTTCCCAGCACCATTTACTGAATAGGTTCTCCTCTCCCCAGTGGTAGGTGGTGGGGGCTTTGTCAAAGATGAGTTGGTTGAAAAATTGAGGTTTGCTTCTGGAATCTCAATTCTATTTCCATTGGTCTATATGCCTGTTCCTGTACCAATACCAAGCTGTTTTGATTATTGTAACTTTATAGTAAAGTTTGAAGTCTGGTAATGTGATACCTACTGCTTTTTTTGTTGTTGTTGAGGATTGTTCTGGCTATTCTTGGTTGTTTGTGTTTCCATATGAATTCCTGTATTGTTTTTTTCTAGCTCTGAGAAGAATGTTGCTGGTAATTTGATGGGTATTGCATTAAATCTGTAGATTGCCTCAGGTAAGATGGATATCTTCACAATGTTGATTCTTCCAGTCCATCAGCATGGAATATTTTTGCACTTGTTTGTGTTGTCTCTAATTTCTTTGAGCAGTGTTTTGTAGTTTTCATTGTAAAGGTTTTTCACGTCCCTGATTAGGAAGATACCCAGGTATTTCATTTTTTTTTGTGGCTATTGTGAATGGGATTGTGCTTTTTATTTGGGTTTCTGTTTGTTTATTATTGGTATAGCAAATGCGATTGTCTTTTGCACATTTATTTTATACCCTGAGACTTTGCCAAAGTCCTTTATCAGTGCAAGGAGGCTTTTGACAGATTCTCTTGGGTTTTCAAGGTACACAATCATATCGTCTGCAAAGAGAGATAACTTGACTTCCTCTTTTCCTATTTGGATACCCCTGATCGTCTTCTCTTTTCTGATTGCTCTAGCCAGGGCTTCCAATACTATATTGAACAGAAGGGGAGAGAGTGGGCATCCTTGTTTGGTTCCAGTTTTCAGGGGAAGTGGTTCCAATTTTTGTCAGTTTAGGAGTATGCTACCTGTGGGTTTCTCATTGATGGCTTTTACTATTTTGAGGTATGTTTCATGTATGCCATGTAGATGTTTGAGGGTTTTTATCAAGAAGGTGTGCTGGATTTTATCAAAAACTTTTTCTGCATCTAATGATATAATAATGTGGATTTTGTTCTGACATCTGTTGATGTATTTAATTACATTTATTGTCTTGCAAATGTTGAACCAGCCTTGTGTCCCAGGGATGAAGCCTACTTGGCATGATAGATGATTTTTGAGATGTGTTGTTGAATCCGGTTTGCTAGGATCTTGTTGAGAATTTTAGTATCTATGCTCATCAAAAATATTGGCCTGCAGTTCTCTTTCTTTGTTGCATCTTTACCTGACTTGGGTATCAATGTGATGTTAACTTCATAAAATGATTTGGGGAGGGTTCCATCTTACTCAATTGCCTGGAATACTTTCAGTAGGATTGGTATCAGCTCCTCCTTAAATGTCTTATCGAATTCTGCCAGAAAACCATCTGGTCCAGGGCTTTTTTTTTGTAGGTAGTTTACTTATTACATAGTCAATTTCCTTGATTGTTATTGGTCTATTTAGGGTCTTGATTTCTTCTTGTTTCAACCTAGGCAGGTTGTGTGATGTCAGAAAGTCTTCCATTTCCTTAAGAATTTCAAGTTTGTTTCCATACAAGTATACATAGTAGTCTCTAATGATCTTTTGTATTTATTCAGGGTCACATGTGACTTCATCTTTTGTGTTTCTGATGGTATTTATTTGCGCTTTGTCTCTTTTTTTCTTGGAGAGTCTAGCTAGGGGACCATCCATCTTGTTCATCCTTTCAAAGAATCAGCTTTTTGTTTCATTGATTTTTTGTATTATCTTTTTGTCTTCTATATCCCGGATTGGGCTTTTATTTTGGCGATCTGGATTCTTCTGCTGAAGTTAGGGTTTTGGTGGTCTTGCTTTTCCAGCTTCCTTAGGTGGCTTGTCAGGCTGTTAATTTGTGATCCTTCCATTTTCTTCATGTGCATTTGTAGAGATATGAATGCCCCTCTTTCTGCAGCTTTCATGGTGTCCCAGAGATTTTGGTAAGATGTTTCTTCATTTTCATTTGTTTCCAGGTATCTTTTAATCTCTGTTTTGATTTCATCATTGACCCAGGAGTTGTTTAGCATTATGCTATTTAGTGTCCATGTCTTTGTGCATTTGGGGGAACCTTGTTGGCGTTGTTGTTTATTTTTATTCCACTGTGGTCCGAGAAGGTGCATGGCAAAACTTCGATCTTTTGAAATTTGTCTATTTTTGATTTATGGCCAAGTATATGGTCGATCTTAGAGTACGTTCCATGCGGTGATGAGTAGAATGTATATTCTCTGGTCATTGGGTGGAGTGTTCTATAAGTATCAATTAAATTCATTTGGTCAAGAGTCACATTGAGGTTCTGGATCTCATTGCTGATTTTTTGTCTTGATGACCTATTTAGGGTTGTGAGTGGGGTATTAAAGTTCCCAGCTATGATAGGGTTAGGTTAGAATCAATATCTTTTTTGAGTTTTCCTAGAAGCTGTTTTATGAAAGTTAGTGCTCCTATGTTGAGTGCATATATGTTTAGGATAGATATTTCTTATTGATGGAGTGAACCTTTTATCATTATGTAGTGGCCTTCTGTATCTTTTTAAATTTTTGATAGCTTAAATGGTATTTTGTCTGAAGTTAGGATCACAACTCCTCCTTTCTTTTATGTTCCATTCACCTGAAAATTTGTTTCCCATCCTCTTACTTTGAGTCTGTGAGTGTCCTTTCTAGTGAGATGGGTCTCTTGAAGGCAGTATATTGTTGCCTGGTGATATTTTATCCATTTTGCCATTATGTTTCTTTTCAGTGGTGCATTTAGTCCATTCACATTCAGGTTAATTATTGAAATGTAAGAGTTGATCCCTATCTTAGGTTCTTACAGAGTTGTTGTTGATGTTCCTCTTTGTTGTCTTTCTTTAGGTTCGGGGGTTGGTTCCTGTGTATTTTACTCTTTCCCCTGTACTCTTGTGAAGAACATTGTTGTTCTTTTTTCTTTTTCTTCTGTGTTTAGTACTTTCTTAAGTGTTTCTTGTAGAGGTGGTCTGGTGGCAGCATAAGTTCTTAGGGATTGGATGTCTGGGAAAGATTTTAATTCTCCCTCACTGATGAAGCTTAGCTTGGCTGGGTAGGTGATTCTTAGTTGAAATTGTTTACCTTTTAGGACTTTGAAGATAGGGCTCCAAGCTCTCCTAGCCTGAGCGGTTTCTGTAGATAAATTTGCTGCTATTCTAATTGGTCTTCCATGGTAGGTAATCTGACCTTTTTCTCTTGCTGCCTTTAGGATTCTTTCTTTTATACCTACTTTGTTTAGGTGAATTATTATGTGTCTGGGAGTTGGTCTTCTCATTTGTTGTCCTGCAGGGGTTCTCTGAATCTCTTGTGTTTGAATTTTTGCATCACTGATGAGATGAGGGAAGTTTTCTTCAATAATCTCATGAAATGTTTGTTCCAGGGTGGCCTCTGTCTCTCTTTCTTTTTCAGGAAGTCCAATTACTCTTAGATTTGGCCTCTTGAAATAATTGCTCATCTTCTGAAGGTTTCGTTCTGTCTTTTTAAGCTTCTTTTCTATGTTTTTGACAGTTTGGGTTAGTCTATATTTTAGTCCTCAAGCTCTGAGAGTCTTTCTTCTGCTTGGCTAAATCTGCTTTCCATGTTTATCAGTTTGTTATTTATTTCATTCACAGTATTCTTTATTACCATTATCTCATTTATCAACTTCTTTCTAGTTTCTTCTTGTCTCTCCTCAATTCTTTTTAATCTCTCCATTAATGTCTTGATATCTAGGTTTGTAGTTTGAGACCAGTCATTCTGGGGTCTCTTCATTGTTTGCATTCCAAAGTCAGTTTTCTCAGTGTCTGGCCTCCCAGAGGTCTGGGAGAGACCCATGTTCTTCTTTTGGTTTTTCTTCATTTGTGTAGATTTTTCTCTCTCCCTCTTTCCCTCCCCTTCTTTAATTTTGTTTTTCAGGGAAGGTGGGGTTGCTTTTACTTCTTTTGTTCAATCTCCTGTTCTTCCTTATGAGGGTCCTCTGGCTTTGTTCACTTTTGAGGCTGGACTGTGGGTTGGGGCTGTACTTTTTGCAGTTTTGAGATTTAATTGAGGGGGAATCTGTGATTCAGAATCTATCTGCAGATCTACCTGCACTATCCACCAACAGGTGTATGGGAACACTGGAACCCGTTTCCCACTGCCTTACAACCTGTCCATGCAGCCGGGTTTAGGTTTGCTCCCTGGAACAAAAGGAAGTACCACAAAAAAATAATGGAAGAAGGTGGGGAGGTTCAGGAGGAAGTTAGAGAGAGAGAAGAGTGAGAGGGAAAACAGACATACATACCAACTAACATGTGAAAAAGAGATGCAATGCCAGAAAAGAGTGAGAAACAGACACACAAACAAAATTCCCTAAAGCATACTGGTAATCACATAAAGAGAGTCCAATAAAATCATGCCTTTTGATGAGTTTTCCCCCAACACAAGCAGGTAGTCTAAATCAAAAAGCAAACAAAGGTGAGCAAAACAAACAAACAAAACAATAAAATCAGAAATCAAAATAATAAACCAGACTAGCTCTGGGATCTTTCCTGAGTGTCTAAAGTCTCTTCAGCTCTGATCTCTAGCCTCTCCCTTTTGCTTTCATTGCAAGCAGACAGATTTATTCCAAGCTTGGGTTGGTTCCCTTGGCTTGTGGCCTGAGAGGTCTGCGACAGGCCTGAGTTGCCTGTATCTGATTCAGTGGAGGGGGGACTTTTGTCTCTTGTTTAGCGATGTTACCTTAGAAACTGAGGTGGAGGCTGCTTGTAGATGGGCGGGGAAATGCAAATCTCTGCCTGGAAAATGGCCAAGGTGGGCAGTTCTTCTTTCAAGGATCCTTTCTCTCCGCCCATCCTTTCTCTCCACTCACCTGGGTCTGTGGGCGATCCACTATGACAGGCTGTGGTGGAGTGTCCCCAGCATCAAGTGCACAGCAGGGCATTGGATCTGGTGTGCCATCAGCAGCCTATTGGAGGAGGGAGTTCCCTCTTCTGGAGCTGAGAGCAGCTGATCAGCACCTCCTTAAGATATACTGTTCCCTTACACAACCATGGTGTCCCATGCTGGGTGCCTCAGCCAGAGTGGGGACCAGAGCTCCAAAAGGTGGGTGGTGAGTGGTGACAGTGGGTTTGGGCCCCACGCAGGGCACTTCAGACGGGAATGGAGCTGGTATCTCTGAGGGGCAGGCGCCTAGAGCCTCCCTGGGTGATGGTGACTTGAAATAGGGATGGACGGGGGCCCAGAACCCAGGGCGAGGAGCGGAAACTCTGAGGAGTGAGCACCAGGCCCACTGGATTGGGCGCCCAGTCAGGGAGAGAGCTGGCAGATGGTGAGTGCCGGGCGGATCAGTGTAGCCAGCAATGGAACCCAGATCTCCACAAGGTGATATCCAAGGGCTGCGGGGTGAGACGTTGTAGCCAGGGAGGGAGCTGGGATCTCCACACCTCTGGGGCCCAGGGCTCGGGGCCACGTATAGTGGAGCAGTAGCAGCCGAGAGGCCTCAATAGCTGACCTTGGACCGGTGTGGCTGGTGGTGGGCAGGGGGGTGGGGGAAGGAAAGTAAGAGTCTTTTCGGGAACTCACTTTCGGAGAATCTCAGGGTCCTACCTATGCCATTGCCATCTTACCTCCTCTTCTGACACCTTTTTAAGGGTCTCCTGTAGGGCTGGTCTGGAAGTTGCATAGTCTTTTAGGGATTGGATGTCTGGGAAGGATTTTAATTCTTCATAAAAATATGGAACACTTCACAAAGTTGTGTGTCATCCTTGTGCAGGGGCCATGCTAATCTTCTCTTCATCGTTCCAATTTTAGTATTACATGCTGCCAAAGCAAACACCCAGTCTGGTCTTGAACCTATGGGCTCAGGCGATCCACTGGCTTTGGACTCCCAAAGTGCTGGGACTATAGGCCGAGTCACCGAACCTGGTCCGTTTTAATTCTAAGTACTCAGAGTTAGTCAGACTGCAAAGCCTGAAGGCCTTCTTACTTTTGACACCAACTTCAAATTTGATGGGGTTCACAAAACCACCCTCAGGTTTGATAATTCACTAGAAGGGTCCACATAACTCACTGAAATTGTTATTATACAGTTAGAGTTTATCCCAGGGAAAAACACAGATTAAAATAAGCCAAAGGAAAAGACCCATAGGACTGACTCGGGGGGGAGGGGTTTCAAGTGTGAGGCTTCCATTGTCCTCAGGATGCAATTCTGTGCTGTATTCAATGTGTGACAAAATACACAAGAGTATTGCCCAGAAGAGAAGCTCACCCCATGAAGGAAAAAACTACTCTGGTGCATATTGAACTGTAGGGAGGACTTTATTCAGGACTATTGTCATAGGGGATGAGACTGATCCCAAATACAAATACAGAAAAGACAGCTGAGGAGCTACAACCAACAATCAGATTGGATTGGTTGATGGAAAACTACTTACAGGAGACATGAAGGGTGGGGGATTCTGCCAACCTGACCTAACAGGATTCTTCCTAAAGGTGGGTCAAAAATGAATTTTTCAAAGGGATGAGGAACTTGATTAGATAGCAAGAGGCAATGGGGGAGGGGGGGAATTCTCACTAAACTCATATTGTGGGATTCTTGCTAAAATGGGTGATGCTGGTCAGCAAGCACAGGATGGAAAGTCATGGAAGGCCAGGACCAATGCCTAGAGAGAAGAGAAAAGAGGTTCAGAAAGGTCTAACTAAAGTTTGGTCAAGAAGAAAGTCTTATTCAAGTCATGCCTCTGTATCCAGAGTTTTTGTTGGGACTCCATTTCTGCTACCCTCATGGCTGACCTAGAGTCATCAGCCCCTCCCGGATGTCTAGTGCCTTTTGTCCTGAGTTCCTCTGAGGGTCAGAAATGACACCATGTAGCGCAAAGCTGCCATCATATAATCATACTGCTATACAGTAATTCCCCTACATATCAAAAAGCTCCATTCCAAGAGCATATTTGTAAGTCTAATTTGCTAATCAGTCCAACTAAGCTAGCCTATGTACCCAATGAACCCAATTGGGTATATAGTGCTATTATATAATAGGTTTATAATACTTTTCCAAAATAATGCATAAAAATCAAACAAGCACAAAAAATAAACATTTATCATTTACAGTATAGTATCTTGGAAAGTACACCAGACATATGAACTAACTTACATGATTGGAAATGTGAGTACATTTTTGCTTCTTTGAAAGGTTGCAACTTGAAGGTTTGTGTGTAGGGGATGCACTGTACAAGGTTTGACAATTAGGTTCACAAACCATCCTAGAAAAAGCGCTGCATACTTTATTCCTGAATATCACTACAGTCACCTCCAAAGTACTCCCCTTGGGAAGCTGTGCACCAATGTCAGCGCCTAGTCCACCCATCAAAGCATTTTGGAAGTCTTTTTCTGGAATGGCTATCAAAGCTGTTGTCGCTCTTTGTTGAGGTTTGACGGTTAAGTTTGCAAACTTGCCGCCAAAAAACTCTATTGGAACTGCCTCCCTCCTCCCCTGATCTGGCCCCCAATGACTCTTTTCTTTACCTGAAGATAAAGGAAATATTGAAAGGAGGACATTGGATGATACTCAGTATGTCAAGGGTCATACAACAACAGCTCTGATGTCAATGAGGTATGTAACACTTTTTCTAAGATGAGTTTGCAACCATAATTGTCAGAACTTGTACTGTCCTGTGGCCAAAACTGCCAGACAAACAAAGACATTCCTATCAGGCAGGACTTTCGAGGGCCTAGAGATCACTTCTCAGTAGCTGAGGACAAAAGGAAGACCTCCCTTTGGGTAAAGTGGAATTCTTCACTATGATAAGATTCTCTGAATAGTTTCTCAGGCTCTAACTCCCCTACTATCTATTCATCTATGGAGTTTTCACTCTACAAATTATTTGGTGGTGATGGTGCTGACTGCCCTGGTGTGAGAAGGCATCTTTATCAAACATCTCCCACTCAAGAGCATCTTAAGTGGATTTTACTTATTCAATCCTTTATTGAGTAAATACTACAGAATATCCATGATGTACAAACATGTTTCGCATTGAAATAAAAATTCTTTACATTTGTAAAATTAATTTCCATTTGATTTATAGTCAAAGCTCTGTGATTTACACAGGATAGAGCTTATCAAGCCCATTTTGCAGATAAACACACTGCCTTTCTTAATCATTTCACCTTTATTGTCCCAGGGATCAGGCAGATGCGCTCCATGAAGCTCTGAGCGAATTTGCAGTCATCTTGGCCATGGAGGACAAAGACCGGCAGGACAGGGAGAGGTTTCTGATAGAGTTTCCACAGGTGAAAATGAAGCTTGAGGAGAGCATATCTGAACTCCATGCCCTTGCAGGCAGGGTTGACAAAGTCCACAAGGACTGCACCATCTCCAATGTGGTGGCTGGCTCCACTGGCGCCGTCTCTGGCATCCTGACCGTCCTTGGCCTGGCTCTGGCTCCTGTGACGGCAGGGACCAGTCTGGTGCTCTCGGCAACTGGGGTGGGGCTGGGAGCTGCAGCTGCTGTGACCGGGGTTTCCTCCAGCATCGTGGATTATTCAAACAGGTTGTCGGCAGAAGCCAAGGCCAAAAACCTGATGGCCACCAGCAATGATGTAGCAAAGGTGGTCAAGGAGGCTGTGGGTACGAACACCTCCAAAGTGATTTCTTTAGTCACCAAATGCTCCCGAGACCTGCAAGGCATTGAGAAGAACATCCGTGCCTTCACCCTAGTCAAAGCCAACCCCCGCTTAGTAGCCAGTGCCCGGAGTCTCATGACTACTGGGCGCATCTCAGCCCGAAGCAGTAGGCAGGTGCAGAAAGCTTTTGGGGGCACTGCTCTGGCAATGACCAAAGGAGTCCGCCTGGTGAGTATGGCCACCGTGGGCATCTCTCTTCTGATGGATGTGGTCACCCTTGTGCAAGAGTCAGTGCACTTGCATGCGGGGGCAAAGACAAAGTCAGCGGAAGAGCTGAGGCAGCAAGCGCAGGAACTGGAGAAAATGCTGGAGCAGCTCACCCAGATCTATGTGAGTCTCCTGCCGGACCCGGCCCAGTGACCCCTGAGCAGCGTGGCCATCGGGGAGGTGTGCTGGACCAAGGCATGGACACAATGGAGACATTCTGTTAGAGGGAAAAATGGGGTGGGGAAAAGCTCATGGTGTTAAGGAGTGTGGTATTTGTGTCACTGAGCACAGCAAGGGAGGGTTTAAAACAGATGGTAAGTATGCATCCAAGAGAAAGCAGACTCGAGAGTGTATGGGGTGGGAAGACACAGTTTATTTTGTTTTTATTTTTAAATAGAGATCAGGTCTCCCTATGTTGTCCCAGCTGGTCTCAAACTCCTGGGCTCAAGCAATCCTCCCACCTCAGCCTCCCAAAGTTCTGGGGTTACAGGCAAGAGCCACCGGGCTTGGCTGGCACAGCTTATTTTGGATTCAAGAATACATTGGGGGATGAATAGAAAGAAAGTATGCAGGAACAAATAGTGAGAAGGCCTGGAAAATGGAAGAGCTGAAAGCACGATACAGCTGGAGTCAAAACCGCGGAATACAGGTGAAGAAACTGCAGCTCCACTGCCTGCCTGCCTTGTGCTTTGAAGTCACCCCCAGAAAGCAGTTTTCCGTGGGGGTGGTCTCTAGCTCTGTCTTTTCAGTGCCAACTCACCCTTGTCTTTCAGTGGGTGTCTCAGTCAGGCAGTGGCTTCTTGGTGGTAGTGGTGGTGGTGACGGCAGCAGAGTGGGGGAAGACTTGGCAAGTGCCAGTCCTGTTTGGGGCCAGGTATCCAGAAAGACCAATGCAGCTCCAATGAAACTCCAAGTGCTGTGTTGGAGAGTGGTTGAATTTTGGGGGAGGAGTGGGCCGTGAAACCAGGCTGGGTACAATGTCTCATGCCTGTTATCCCCACACTTTGGGTGGCCAAGGAGGGAGGGTTACCTGAGCCTAGGAGTTCAAGACCAGCCTGGGTAACAAGAGACTTCATCTTTAGGAAAAAAATTACCTGGGGTGGAGGGGTACACCATTAGTCCCAGTTACTTGAGGGCTGAGGCAGAGGATTGCCTGCTCAGGAGGTCAAGGGTGCAGTGAGCCATGATAGTGCCACTGCACTCTAACCTCTCTGGCATGATTCTCTCTCTCCTCTCTTTTTCTAGATGATAAATTCTGTTTCATAAACCTTGTTGGCTGCTCTTAAAATTCAGTTCAGTAGTGAATCAAAACGTCTATGAGCATTACATCTCACTCCACCCAGAAATACAACTGAGGCAGGGTAGTTAGTGTAGGTTAGACATAATTCTGGTAGGCAGTTTTTATTTTGAAATAGGAATGCATCCAAATATCTGTCTGTGGGACAAACCGCCTTACAGGTTGGAATGTGGATTGGATATGGAATTTCAGTCCACCCTGCCACCTCAGTTCACCAGGGGAAAACACCACTGAAAGCTCTAGAAATGTAAATCCAACCACCAAGTCTGGGAAGTCAGTCTACCAAAGGCAATATTAATGTTTTGAGAAAGGCCTACTCCCTCACCTATCAGAGACTGAGAGATGGTAATCTCTCTTAAGCAGCAGATACCGGTAGCCTACTCATTAGCATATTAATTATTATGAAAATATATCAAGCATTTAGTCAAGAGCAAAAGCACCAACCTTCTTTTCAATAGACTCACTCGTGCCAGCTATCTTGCAGGTATGAATTCTTTCTCACTTTTGTTAATGTAAGAGAGAGAATGATTTATTTTCAAAATGAACCCTGAGCCATATTTAAATGCCTTTGCTGAGTCACTTCCTGCTTCTTTGTTCTCTTTTTCATGGTCGTTCACTTTTGGCAAGCTTTCATGTTCAAATTTTGGAGGGAACCAATCAAAATAAAATCCTGTAAACCAATCACCTAATAGGACATGCAAATGAAGTGATTTTGTAGCAACTCTATAAACCAATAAAAAAAAGAACATGTAAATAAACTAATTATTTAAAAACAACCCGATCAATGTGTGTCATGTAGGTGATCTTTGGAAAAGTTATATAACCTCTGGAGTACCCAACCTTGGGGAAAACAGGGGAGGGACTTTTGTTCTAGGGCCCAAATATGCTAGCTGTCACGGCTTCGGTGTGCCTGCCCACCAGACACTTGATCTTGTAAGACTGTCAATAAAGTCTTGCTTCTGCTGTACTCCATGTCTCTGTGTCCATCCTTTGATTTTGGACAGATGAGTTCATTTCTCACAGTTAATAAACACTGTTTTAAAAATTTTACTTGAACCGGGTTCGGTGGTTCAACCTGTAATCCCGCGCTTTGGGAGGCTGAGGTGAATGGATTGCCTGAGCCCGCGGGTTCGAGACCCGCTTAGGCAACTTGGCGAGACCTCATCTCTACAATAAATCAAAAAAAATCTGCCAGGTGTGGTAGGGCATGCCTGTAGTTCCAGCTACTTGGAAGGTTGAAGCAGAAGGATCGCTGGAGCCCAGCAGGTTGAGGCTGCGGTGGCCGGGAATGGCCACTGTACTCCAGTCTGGGTGACAGAGTGAGACTCCAACTCAAAAACAACAACAACAACAGCAAAAAAACTTTACTGACTACTTTGAAACTCCTTTCAGTGCCAGGTTAAAGAGTCCACGAGCTTTTCACCGCACCCCACCTAGCAAGAAAACCAGATGTCAGGAACAGGTCAAAGAACCTAGTAATGTGTCAGGCAGATCAATCAACTTGGGGGTCAAGAGACACAGCCTCTCTCCTCAACATTTGGGCAAGGGAGTGGGAAAGGAGGTACCTATAGAAACATAGAATAAACTTAGTTTGGCATAGTCTTTTTGCCTCAGCATAACCATTTTTGATTAGACTTTACCCTGACACACTTTGAATCTAGCAAAAGTTAGACATACATAGATAAATTTTCAATAGGCAGGTTTTAGGAAGCATTCAGACTTTTCACTGCAGGCCAAGCTGGCAACCTACCCCACCCCCTCAGTAAATCTCCATCAGATGTAAGACCAGGACAGCTCAACCTTTCTTTTCATGGTTTAGCATAATAATCTTTAGGAAACTTCAAGTTCTTTGTCAAGGTGGAAGATAAAAAAATCACCATTTGTCTGGCAGAAGCCATAGAAATGATAATAACGTTGTCTTTTTTTTTTTTTTGAGTTGGAGTCTCACTCTGTCGCCCAGACTGGAGTGCAGTGGCACGCTCCCAGTCACCAAAGCCTCAACCTGCTGAGCTCCGGGGATCCTTCCACCTCAGCCTTCCGAGTAGCTGGAGCTGCAGGCACACACTACCATGCCCGGCTAGTTTTTGATTTATTGTAGAGATAAGGTCTCCCCAAGTTGCCCCGGGTGGGTCTCGAACCCATGGGCTCAGGCAATCCTCTCGCCTTGGCTTCCCACAGTGCTGGGATTACAGGCTGAGCCACCAAGACTTTTGGTCAAGGAGTTTGCAAATTGCAAATGTCTGATAAGTCTCTTGTAGGAAACCTCCCTCCCCTTGTCTCCTCCCATCTACTCCACCACTTGAGGGCATGAGATGCTGATGTCTGGGGATGTCAAGGTCTAAGACTCACGTGGTTACAATCAATATCAGAGATCCACCATCCTGGACATTCCTCCAGGCCTAAACTCCCTCACCCCAAAGGCCCTTAAATATACTCAGTTCTTGGTTCTTTACTGCCACTCTTGCCTCTGAGCGTCGATGTTTTTTCTAATCTGTGAAAGATGAATAATAAACTTTACTTCTTTCTACTTTCTTCCTTGTTGCAACCTTGATTATTCCTGTGGCATTGGCACCAGTACTGGGCCACCTCCTCTCAGTGGACCCTTTCATCTGGTTTTATGCATGTTGGAGTGTCTCCCTTCCATGACTCTGTCCTCACTCTCCTGTCTTCAAACCTGTTTTCCCTGTGGACTGTACTGGAATCTGGTGGCAACTGACAGCTCTGGCTGGGTAGCTCTCTGGTATGTCTGAAGGCCCCAGAAGAGGCAGGAGATCGCTGGGGCCCATTAGGGTGGAAGATTAAGGTCTATCCTCTACCTTGACTTGTAGTAGAGCCTTCCAAGCCTCTCTGTGGACCAGACTTGATCTTGGTGGGCAACTAACTGTCTTATCACCAGGTGGGCAACTGACCGGGGCAGCTCCCTGGAAAGGCAAGAACATCCGTGAAGGAAGGTCTTGAACCTCCAGCACCATCTGGGTGAGACGTGAGGTACCCAGCTCTTATCTTTCACCGGCTAATTTCTGTTCTTTCTTTGCTTGAAGATGAGCCACAACCTGTGGACCCTCGCATCGCCTCAGGCTTTCTCAATAGGAAGCACCACCTACAGTGAGTCCCGTTGTTTCTCTAGTCAGAGAGGGAGATTCCTGAAGGGCCCTCTGAGAGGGCACTCTTCCACTTTTGCTTTGGGATACATGTTTGCTGGGGTCTGGGATCCTCAGCGAAAAAGACTTGGTACCAAGCCTCCCAAACACGGTTGGAATAGCCCTAGCACTGGGGCTCAGTGTGCGGTGTCTGGTGGATTAGGGAAATGGAGGGTTACCCTCTTTCTTTCACATTCACATTACTAGCTAATTCCACCAGTCTTTGTCTGGGATGCTGGACCTAGGTGGTGGATGGTCTAATTCGCTGGATGATCTTTTTCCCTTGGACCTCCCAGAAGCAGTTCTTAGTGTGGCAGAGAGGAGCTAGAAACAATTAAAATTATTCTTTAAAAACAAATCAACGTGCAAGCTCCAAATGTGTTAGACATGGGGCGTGAGAAAACCAAACAGCTACAAGCTGCTTTCCTGTAAGAGCAAGATAGTAATCAATTCACAACCTTACCCCCGTATCCTCTCTTTGTGAAGCTATTGGTTTACAATGCCTGCTTGTCATGTATATCCTGGAAACAATTTGTTCTTTGAAAATCTGTTTTTGCTGAATACAACCTTGGAAATTCAAAAGAAAAATGTATAGTCATACAACATGACCCCCTCCCTTACCTAAACGAACATATAAAACTCTTCTCTTCTTTCTCCAGTTTGCAGAGTCTTGGAGCATTAGCCCGCTGAGTAGCACCGGCACCAATAAAACGCTGCTTCCTAAGATAGCCTTGGTCGCTGCTTCCTAAGATAGCCTTGGTGCCATGGTCTCTCTGTTTTCCCACAACATTTCGACTCTCTCTCTCTCTCTCTCTCAATCTCTCTTTCTCTCTAGGACCCTACAATGGCGAATGCTCAATCAGTTGTGAAAAAAGACTCACCATTGGCATGTCTCTTAAAGAAACTTAAGACTCTTGTTAGAGAAAGATATCAGCCCCAATCACTTCATATTTTATTGTAACACAACCAGGCCAGAATATAAGTTAGGCGATGGGGAAATTTGGTCAAGAGGGGGCTCCCTTACATTCAATACCTTAAGATACCTTGACTTACACATTAGAAATTTAAAAAAGCATGCTGAAGCTCTGTATATTCAGGTCTTTCTTCAGCTCATCGTCAGGACTTACGCTCCTCCCGTCATGTTTGTTCTTACTCCTCTATTGGCTAACTCATCCTTTGATGACTTGGACCCCGCTTATCTAGCTGCCCCTGTTTCTCAGAACCCACCTTTGCCTCCTTACCCTCTGCAGGCTCCTCTCCCAGATCTACTGTTCTCTCAATCTCTCATTCTCCTTTCCCACAAAGATCTAACATTTTTGGAGGTTCCCTTGGCTTAACCTGTCTCCCCTCAGGGAGATGGCTGGGACAAAAACATAATAAAGGCATGTTTGTATTTTTTCTATGATAAATCTCTCAAACGTAAATCTAAACTGGGATGATCAATCCTCTTCCCAGACAAAAGTAAAAAGATCATGTGTGAACTAATCATGTTAGCTAACTGAAAAAGAGTCAATTGTCATTTTAGTTTGCCTTTCCAACCAAACTTGCAAGTGCTGTAATAAAATCTTACTTCCAACTTTGCCATGTGTTAAAACATTAAAGCAGCTGGGCTCAGTGGCTCAGCCTGAGTCCTAGCACTTTGGGAGGCTGAGGCGAGTGAACTGCCTGAGCCCACAGGTGCCAGACCAGTCCGGGAAACTTGGCAAGACCTTGTCTCTACAATAAATAAAAAATTAGCCAGGTGTGGTAGCGTGTGCCTGTACTTCTGGCTACTTGGAAGGCTGAGGTGGAAGAATCTCTGGAGTCCAGCAGGTTGAGGCTGGGGGTGGCCATGAGTATGCTACTGCACTCTAGCCTGCATGATGGAATGAGACTCCAACTCAAAACAAAAACAATACAAAACATTACAGCAATAGTGAATGATCTATTGCAGAAACAAAGAACTGTGTATCACATTGAGATAGAAAGAAAGGAATTAAGCAGGAAAGCTGACCTCGAGGGTCTTATCTTATGTATGCAACTGCTTGCCATCTCTGCTTCTATAAATATGCTGTAAGTAAGCAGCTACATGCCATTTTTCTTAACTGCCATCTCTGCTTCTGTAAACATGCTTTATTACATCTCATATGGAGATATCCATAAACATATCTGTTTCAATGCTTGTTGTAGAAGTAGAGGTAACTGTTCCTGGTCCTAAATTAAAAATTGTAAAACCACCAATGACAAACCCATATATGTTGTAATCAAAAAGTTCTATAAAAGCAGCTTGAAACTGAGGGTCAGGGCTCAGGTTTTGGGAGACTACTCCACCTAAGATATCCGGAATAAACACCTTTGATTCTCCTCTCAGTCTCCGGTGCCTATTCTGAGTGCATTCATCCCTGTTCCTGGTGAGTTGCTGCGGTTGTTGTATCACTTTTGGTGAGTTGGCCAGGAAGCCCCTGCTGTGCCCTCAGACTAGGCTGGCCCTTTGAGTCACCACCATTGCTGGACTTGGCTGTGGCCTGGGAGTGGCCCAAGGTCAAGGAAGTTGTGCTTCCCAACCAGTTGTCTGGGATCCAGACTCTGTGAGCTGCAACCCAGACCAACAAACTGCACTCTGCTCGGTGGACCAAACAGAGAAAGTGGACTAATCGACCAGAACTCTAGGAACCAGTAAGACACCCCAGGGTGCCCGATCAGTCGGGGCCACCAAATGGTGGTGATGGGAGTCTGATCACCTCCCAGCAGTTATTGTAACTGCTCAGGTAGACTTTCTGGGGGGAAGTTTGTCTGCATTTGAAAGAAAGAGAATGAAAGTGGTGTGAACGTGTGTGTAACTCCTTGGTCTTTTGGCTACAGAGTCTGATTGGGCCCTAACCTGCGGTACCATGATGACCTCATACAGCTGAAGGCAGTCCCAGCCCTGTCATAGGGCTGGTCTGGGTTGGGAGTTTATACCAACCTGCCAATTGCTAAGAGGCATCCTAAACTCCTTTCAGGGAAGTGACAAGAGGGGAGATGTGATCACTGTCCTGAAGCTACCTTCAGGAGGTCTTTGTCTTTTGTTTTGCAACACTGGCACAGTGGGAGGCACACTATGGGAAAACCCACTGTCTTAGACAGTATGATCAAACTTCAGGAAGGGTTATATAGGAGACTATGGTATTAAAATGTCTCCAAGAAAACTGAAAAATCTCTGCACAATAGAGTGACCAATGTTAACCAAAGACTGGCCTCCAGAAGGAACTGTGGATGTAACCAAGATGAAGACTGTGTACCAGTTGGTAACTGGGGAGCCGGGCCACCCAGATCAGTTTCCATATACAGATTCCTGGCTACAGATCACATTAGCTCAGCCCCCTTGGATAAGGTTTTGTGCTGGCAGGCAGAGACTGAGTAGAAATCTCCTAGCCAAGGCTCCACTTCAACCAAAATATCAAAACTGAGACCAAGCTAAAAGTCCGCCAATCATCCAGGGAGACACAGATGACAAGCCTCCATTGCTATCGCCCCCCTATATCATGCCACTAATACCAGAGGCCCCCTCTTCACCACCAGTAATACCAGAGCCCCCCCTTGCCAGACACACCACAGCCATCTGTGTCCCCACCACTGTCGGCAGAGCCAGACCAAATGGGGAGGCACCTTCACTCAGCCTCAAGCCAGCGATCTGCACTCCAAATGCACCTGGATGAGATCAGAGGCCCCCAACAAGTGACATAGGAGGGCAAAGTCCAAGGTGAACAATCTATCTTCTATTACCAGCCATTTGCTAGCACAGACTTGCTAAATTGGAAACATCATACCCCCTCTTACTCTAAAAAACCCTAGGTCTTAATTGATTTAGTTGAGTCCATCTTTCAGACTCATCTTTCCACTTGGGGAGATTGCTGCCAGCTCCTCCTAACCCATCTCAATACTGAGGAGTGGAGTTGAGTAATGACAGAAGCCTGAAAATGGATGGCAGGATGTGCCCCAGGAGGCTTATTAGATCCTGAGACCTGGGTAAGGGGCACTTTCTCAGAGGAGGATCCACATTGTAACCCAAACTCAGAGGGCAGAAGGATCTACCTAGAAAAACATCGACAAGCCCTCCTAGAAGGTTTAAAAGCAGGAGCTAAGAAGTCCATTAATATGTCCAAGACTACCAAGGTCCTCCAAAAGCCAGATGAAAGTCTCTCAGATTTTTATGAGAGACTTTGTGAGGTATTCTGGTTATATACCCCATTTGACCCCTAGACCCCTGAGAATCTGCACATAATGAACTCTGCCTTCATCAGCCAAGCACAGGGTGACATCTGAAGAAAGCTACAGAAGTATGAAGGGTTTGGTGGAATGAACAGCACTCAACTACTGGAGATAGCCAATAAAGTCTTCACAAACCGAGAACAAACTGCAAATAGGGAAGCTGACAAGAAGGCCGGCCAAAGAATGATGTAAAAGACAACTATCCTTGCTGCAGTCCTAGGAAAGTCAGCTGAATTCGAGTCAAAGCAGACAAAAGAAAAGTCCAGGACACTTGTCCCCTTACAATGGAATCAGTGTGCATACGGCAAGAAAATTGGACACTGGAAGAAGGACTGTCCTGATAGACCTCAGAGGGAAGAAAAGAAAAGTCAAGGGATGGAGATGAACACTGTCCCATACAAGACAGAACCCTCTGCTCCTGGTTTTATCAGGTTAGCCAGCATTGACTCAGACTGAGACTGACAGGGCTCAATCAACTTAGGCCCCCATGAGTCCATGGTCAAAATGAAGGTTGGGGGCCAATCAACAGACTTTATGGTGGACACTGGAGCAGACCATTCAGTTGTAACCAAACCAGTGGGGTCCACATCAAAAAGAAAAAACAAAAACAAAAATCAAATGTTCTTTTTGTGAAACCCATAATTGCATCATGGGGGGACATCAGGTAAAACATGATTTCCTTGATGGGAAGGGACTTGCTATCCAAGTGGGGGACCCAGATCACCTTCTTGGTTGATGGCCCCCACCCACCTGGAACTGCCGGAACCCATGTGGTTGGGGACCCCAAAGGACACCTTCTTAATTTTGTCAGTCACAATTCCCCAAGAGGAAGAATGGAGACTCCATCCCCAGCTTGCCACAAGCATCAACCTGGCCCGGGAAACATGGAGCTCCTGCTTCCCTGGAGTCTGGATGAGAAGAGCCACCAGGCTAGCTGTCAACCATCCACTGGTAATAGTCAACCTCTACTCAGGGGCCACCTGGTAAGGGTCTGATAATATCCCTTATCTCAGGAAGCCAAGATTGGCATCCAAGTTCACCTTCAAAGACTACTAAAATTTGGGCTGCCCCAAAAGTGCCAATCTTCATGGAATACTCCTCTGTTGCCTGTGAAAAAATCAGACACCAATGACTACCAACCTGTCCAGGACCTGCGGGACACCAACCAAGCCACAACAACCATCCATCTGGTGGTCCCTAACCTGTACACTCTCCTAGGTATCATACCTGCAGAGACCCAATGGTACACCCATCTGGATCTGAAGGATGCTTTCTTCTGCATTTGTCTGGCACCTGTATGTCAGCCCATGTTTGCCTTTGAATGGGAAGAGCCCACCACCAGCCAAAAGGAGCAATTAACTTGGACCTGGTTGCCCAGGGGTTCAAGAACTCCATCGCCATATTTGGAGAGGCACTAGCAGAAGATCTGGCACACGTCCCAAGTGCAGAAGTCAAGCGCATACTCCTGAAATATATGGATGATCTCCTCCTGGCAAGCACAACCTTGAAGGACTGCACTAAGGGAACAGAGATCTTGCTAGACTTGCTCCAGAAAGCTGGATACAGGGTGTCCCTTAAAAAGGCCCAGATTTGCCAGAAATCAGTCAAGTACTTGGGGTTTCTAATCTCAAAAGGGCATCGGGCCTTGGGGCCATAATGGAAAAAGGCAATTTGGGCCCTTCCAACCCCAAAGACCTGAAGGCAAATCTGAGAGTTTCTGGGGGCCGCTAGATTCTGTCGCATTTGGATCCCTAACTACTCATTAATAGTCAAACCCCTCTACGAAGCCACAAAGGGGGGAGGAAAGGACCCATTCCAATGGGGGCAACAGCAAGAGGAAGCCTTTCTTATCCTTAAGAAGGCTTTACTAGAAGCCCCTGCCGTGGAACTCCCTGATGAAACTCAAGAATTTAATCTCTTCATTTATAAGAAAAAAGGAATGGTCCTGGGGGTTCTAACTCAGAACATAGGACCCTGGCAATGACCTGTGGCTTACCTGTTCAAACAGATAGACACAGTGGCAGCAGGATAGCCATCCTGCCTACAGGCCCTGGCTGCCGCTGCTCTCTTGGCCAAAGAGGCAGACACTCACCATGGAACAAATCCTGAACATCAAAGTCCCTCATGCAGTCACAGCCCTAACAGACCACAGAGAGAGCACTATTGGCTCACCAATCCGCGCATGTGCCGCTACCAAGGCCTTCTGTGTGGAACCTCCTGGGTGTGCCTAGTACCTAGAGACTGTCAGAACTTTAAATCCAGTGACTTTCTTATCTGCCGAACCAGGATGCCCCAGACCAAGACTGTATTGAGACAACAGATGAGATCTACTTGAGCCACCCAGATCTTACAGATCAGCGTTTGCCTTCTCCAGACTGTGTCCTCTATACTGATAGAAGCAGCTTCCTATCAAATGGGAAGCATTTGGCAGGATATGCAGTCATAACAGAAACAGAAGTAACAGAATCAAGGGCCCTCCCAAGGGGATGGTCAGCTCAGCAAGCAGAGCTAAAGGCTTTAATCAGGGCCCTAGAATTAAGCAAAGGACAGAAGGTAAATATCTACACAGACTCAAGATATGCCTTTGCCACCCTCCGTATACACAGGGCCCTCTATAAAGAAAGGGGACATCTTACCTTAGAAGGAAAAAC
The DNA here is from genome assembly GCF_000164805.1 of Carlito syrichta. Taxonomy (NCBI): domain Eukaryota; kingdom Metazoa; phylum Chordata; class Mammalia; order Primates; family Tarsiidae; genus Carlito; species Carlito syrichta. The sequence goes on along the minus strand of NW_007257213.1, from coordinate 337,856 downwards.
TATCAAAAATCAAGCTGAAATCCTATGCCTCCTGGAAGCAGACTGGGATCCCACGGCTGTTGTAGTCATACACTGCCAAGGTCACCAAAAGGGAAAGAATTCCATAGTCAAAGGAAACCAAAGGGCATACCTGGAGGCCAAATGGGCAGCCATGACAGTGACCCCTCAGGCCCCTCCTGGCAAAATTTTAATGTTCTCAGCCCTGTCCAAATGCCCAAGTTATGCCCAGGAAGGAGAAAACTGGATAAAAAGGGAAAAGGATACCAAGGACTCAGATGAATGGTGGTTTCTCCCCGACGGATGGCCCTTTGTCTCAAGTCACATGGCCTATCCCCTGGTTTACCAACTTCATGAAGACAACCATATGGGAAAAGCAGCATTAGAAACCTTAGTATACCGGTATTACTATATGGCCAGACCCCCACGTTTTGTGGAAACATAACCTGGAGATGTCAGACGTGCTCTCAACAATGTCAAACAAGGGCCTTCCCAGTCACCGGGAATACAAAGAACTGGACAAAGCCCATTTGAAGACTTAGAAATAGACTTTACTGAACTACCACCCAGCAAAGGATGTAAATACCTGTTAGTCATTATATGCACAAACTCAGGCTGGGTTGAAGTATACCCCACCAGAACTGAGAAAGCCAGAGAAGCAACAAGGATCCTACTGACTGAAATCTTACCTGGGTATGGAATGCCCACCTCCATCGGATCAGATAATAGGCCTGCCTTCATGGTTGAAATTACACAAGGACTAGCAAGGACCCTACAAATCAAATGGAACTTGCACACAGCTTACAGGCCTCAGAGTTCAGGGAAAGTTGAGCGCATGAACCCTAAAGCAAGTTTTAAGTAAGTTTTGTCAGGAAACCAAACTGCCCTGGACCTCTGTACTGCCTATGGCTCTCCTCTGAGTAAGATGTTCTCCCTGAACAGAAATCAAGCTCTCCCGCTATGAAATCCTATTTGGCAGACCTCCTCCCCTTGTAAGGGTCTCCAGGGACAGGAAGGAAATAGGAAATCTAGATACCTATTCCTAGCTATAGCTCTTAGCTACTGCCATATCCCAGTTACATCACTGGGTGCTGAAAAGACTTCCCCTGCCTGTAAGCAACCCAGCGCACCTCTATAAGCCAGGAGATTTTGTCTGGGTAAAAGACTGGCACAAGGCACCCCTAAAACCCACATGGAAGGGTCCCTACTCCATGCTCCTAACAACTCCCGCAGTTTTAAAAGTTGCAGGTATAGACACCTGAATCCATCACTTCCAAGTAAAAGCTGCCGCACCACTGGAGAGCTCAATCAGCTGGATGGCAACCAGAAACCCTAAGAACCCCTTCAAAATCACTCTCTGAGCTCACCATCCTGCTTCCAGAAAACTTACAGAGCATCAGCCCTGCTTTAGTCACTCTGGAAACTGATTAATCTACACACGGCGGAAGACTGAGGAGCCAGCCATCAAAACTATAAATAAGCTGTTTCACTGGTTGTTAATTCACAATAATATATTGCTCTCACCCTTTAACCCTCACCCTTTTCACCCCAATCGTCTTGGCTCTGGGCATGGGCCTAACTGCTGTAACCCCCACTGACTGGAAATGTGGTGAGAAGTCTTTATTGCTATTTCTGTATTTCTCATGCATAGGATGTATTCCTGCTTTATTATGTTTACAATAAGAATATATATGTTAATCAGTCCCAGAAACTGTGCTATGCAAAATTTTGATCCTAAGGCACAATCCAGATTCACAAGTAAGGTAACTGGATCATTCCCTCTCCATAACTGACATGTGACTGTACCAGATTTGTCCCCTTTGGGGCTACACTAGACCAATGTGTCACCTCATGGCAAAAGAGAAGTGAAGTCATTTTCTGTACTTGTGAAGTGTCATCTGCCCTTGTAACCTACCTTAACTGGCCCAGAATGCTATATTTGTTATCCTTCTCTTCTCCCACTAGAACACATTCCTTCCTCAAAGCCTACCCAACACAGGTCAAAATCCCACCTTCTGTTTCAACCAGTAAATATCAGGACTCTATAATGAAATCAAGGATTCAATCATGCTCTTGTAACATTGTCTACCTCTGTATGCCAAGTAGATATTTAAAAAACTATACCCTCTGTACTAAAAATGGAAAGGCATACTGGACAGGAAAATATATAAAAATCCTTACTGGGGTCTGCCAGACCCAACCTACCCTGATGTTCCCCAAGCCTGTTGGATCACTTCTGATATAGTTTACCAATATAAACCAGATAAACCTTTTACCTTAGACCCTTGTCTAAATCAAATGTTAAATGCGACTCATTGCCTCCTTAGTGATACTAACCCCAACCTGGTCAAAGACTGCTGGCTCTGTTTGTCCACAGCTCCTCCCATTCCACTGCAACTCCAATAGCACAGGAAATTATAAATGTTACCCTGATGACCAACAGTCCAGAGCCTCATGAAATGGGTACTATATTAACCCAGGTCAAACTGTCCCAAAAGGTATCCAAATGCCTGACAGACAAAATGGGAATGAAGCCAATTGGCAACCTAACTACCAGCCAATGTCACCAAGTTATCGATATTCAGGAACTTGGCCCTCAGCTGACAGTCATACCCTGGTGCTGACCTCTTACTGGCCTTCATATGTGGAACAAATGCCTACCAATGCCTACCAGCCAACGGGGCAGTGTTGGGAGCCAACATCTATAGCTACATGGCTGAGGCCTGTAAAGGCCCATCTGGAAGATCGCCTCTGACATAGGATATCAGTTATACCTATAATATTGGCGTGTGATTAGTGACCAGTGTGCATACATGGCAGTAAAACTTATAAGTAAATCTCAATACACCTGATAAAAAGTTGCACAGCAGAATTATTTTGTGTTTCTCTGTCTTTCTAAGCTGTATTTCTTCTTAAGATATTTTTTAACTTCTATTTCCTGGTTGACTGGTTAGTCAGCTCTTGTTCCCGAAAGCAGTTTCCCCTAGAGCTAAGATTAGAAACTAAATTACCATAATAGTTTTATTGCCCTGCCTGTAGCCAGGCAGAAGTTTTTTCTAGTTTCGTTACATACCGAAACTCTGTTTGCTTCAGCCCATGGCCATCGTCATGGCAACCATACATTTCCTTGTTCAAGAGTATGACAACTACCATAAGATTTATGAAAGAATTAATGATAAGGTATTAGCTTAATAAGCTATAGCATAGTATTAAAGTTCAATCATCAGATTATATAAAAATTAAAGTTTAGATATATGAAACTCATATAAGTCATGGTAAGGTTTTGTAGTTCAAGAATAAGTTTTGAATTAATTGTTATAGAATTACAGGGCACTATGTTGAATCATAATAGGTTAATGGAATAAATAAAAATTAAGTCATTTAAGTAAACTTATAGATTATAGTATAGTGTTAAGTTGATAATATTAATCGTTAAAAATATTAGGAGTCGGTGAACTTGGATTGAACCTAGAGTTAACTTAGAAAGTTTTTTGTATTAATCAGGGTTTAGAACAAAGAGTATAATATGAATGATTTATTGAACATTATGGAAAACACTTTGAACAATCTGTATTGAAATTGTGCACCTGTGATTTTAATGTAAGTTTTGTGAAGCACATCATGCATCATGGAATTGTAATTGTTTGCTTGGAACGTGCAAGTCTCGTGATGGTCTTGTGATGCATAGTTTGTAAAGCGCGATATGCATGGAATTTGTACACCTCCAGCAAGTGATTATCACACTGCTGGAGGGCATAGAAAATGGTATATAAGTTAGAAGGAGTCCGAATAAAATTTGGACTCAGTCCTGATCAGACTGATCCCAGAAGAACTGCCTCCGAGTGGTCTCTTCTCACCGTCTTGACTCTCCGGTGCGGGTCCAACCTTCCCTCATAGATCGGTGCCGGTCACTGACAGGGCAGGAGCCTGTACTCTGGCTTTCCTCACTCCATAAATAAACATTGTTCCCAGCCGGGCTTGGTGGTTCAGCCTGTAATCCCGTGTCTTGGGAGGCTGAGGTGAGTGGATTTCCTGAGCCCACGGGTTCAAGACCCGCCTGGGCAACTTGGTGAGACCTTATCTGTATAATAAATCAAAAAATTAGACGGGCATGGTAGCGCGCACCTATAGTTTCAGCTACTTGGAAGGCTGAGGCAGAAGGATCGCCGGAGCCTAGCAGGTCAAGGCTGTGGTGGCCGGGAGCAGCCACTGCACTTCAGTCTGGACGACAGAGTGAGACTCCAACTCAAAAAAACCCAAAAAAACATTGTTCCCAATAACCAATTTCTTACAATGTCTCTAGCAGCATATACCCGAAGAAAAAGAGCCATCCAAATTATACCCCTGTTAATCGAACTAGGAATAACAGCTGGAAAAGGCACTGGAATAGGAGGTGTTGCAGCCTCAACCACATACTATCATCAACTGTCTAAGGACTTAATGGATGACATAGAATGTGTAGCTACATCATTAGTGGCCCTTCGAGATCAATTAGATTCCTTAGCTGAAGTAGTTTTGCAAAATAGAAGGGCACTAAACCTGCTAACTGCTGAAAAGGGACGGCTTTGTCTCTTCCTAAATGAGGAATGCTCTTTTTTAGGTAAATAAGTCAGGGGTGGTTAGGGGCATAGCCCAACAATTAAGTGAATGAATCACAAAAAGAAGACAAGAATTGGCTAATTCTTGGTTGAATTGGAACAGCATTTGGAGCTGGGCATCCTGGCCTCTCCCATTAGCTAGACCCCTCCTCATGGTCCTATTGGCATTCCTGTTTGGGCCCTGCATTGTCAACCTAATAGTTCAATTTGTTTCCTCCCACCTAGATTCCATAAAATTCCAGATGTTTCTCCACAGCTATGAACAAGTTCCCCTGCAAGATATGGAAAGCAGGTGAAACCAAACCAAACCAAACCAGGAATTAAGCAGGAAGACTGACTTCAAGGGTCTTATCTTAAGTAAGCAACTGCTTGCCATCTTTGCTTCTATAAATATGCTGTAAGTAAGCAGCTACATGCCATTTTCCTTAACTGCAATCTCTGCTTCTGTAAACATGCTTTAAGACATCTCATAGGGAAATGTCCATAAAAATGTCGGTTTCAGTGCTTGTAGAAGTAGAAGTAACTGTTCCTGGTCCTAAACTTAAAATTGTAAACCCACCAATGACAAACGTATGTATGTTGTAACCAAAAAGCTCTATAAAAGCAGCTTGAAACTGAGGATCAGGGCTCAGGTTTTGCCTGAGACTTTCGAAATAAACACCTTCGAGTCTCCTCTCAGTCTCCGGTGCCTGTTCTGAGGGCATTCAATCCTGTTCCCGGTGAGTTACTGCAGTTGTTGTAACAACATGTTCTCACTCATAAGCACACCTTGAACAATTATCGTAATACTATAAGAAAACAATTATCGTAATACTATAATATTATAAGAAAAGGAAACTGCCGGGAGGGGAGCAGGGAAGTAGGATTGGTAGTAGTGGGAATTTGCCTGGGGAAGGGTGGGCACACCTCATCAACAATGGTACCTGCATAATGAACATTTGTATACTTAACCCTGAATTGCACTGCACATCTTTAAAATAAAACATTAAAAAAATTAAAGCTAGATAATACCAGTGTTTGTTATATCAGGCTCACAAAAGTTGTATTTTATAAAAAGAAAGTTGTCACCTTGCTGTGCCTGGCTAGCTCCCCTACCTCCTTCCTAACAGGTAACACTTTAATGCTAGTTACTCCCTGGTACACTTTACTAAGTCAAGTACTTTTCCTGCTGGACAAATAAAATACGGGTACTCTGTGTAAGCACATAGTGTAAGGATGGGAACTAATCACTTCCACCTAATTGTCCACACCTCACAACCAAGACTTAATTTGGCAATTTATAAAGGATTTTAAACAAATTTGCCTGTTCATAATTAAAAATAAGTAGAGACAAATCATTTCACATCCACATGGTTGGTTCACTCTATAGAGTTTTATATCAGACCGTTACAAACAGAAATGATCGAAATTTAATATGTGCTGCCAATGAAAAAAGAACTTTTGAGTTTTTTTTTCCAGCCAAGACATTAGAAGAACAATAGGGTGCCAGCATGGAGCACTGCAGAGCCAGAGGGCCAAAGAGGCACTCCAATTGGCAGTTGTAATTAGCGACAAAATTCCAACTGCCCATCAGAGGCCTGGTAAGAATGAACCTGCTAAAGGAATGGTGTCTGTTGCTTATAGGTACAGTCTTGGGGTCATTGAAAGTGTGCCGCAAAGAGGCCTAAACCTCCGGGACCTTGTCCACTGTGCAAACCAAGGAGCCACTGGGAAGCAGGTGCACTCTCTTCTAAAGAGAGAAGAGAGCACCTGGCTCAGAAATGGTAGCTGGCCGGATGCGGTGGCTCCCACCTATAATCCCAGCACTTTGTGAGGACGAAGTGAGAGGATTGCCTGAGCTCATGGTAACTTGGTGAGGCCTCATCTCTACAATAAACTAAAAAATTAGCAGGGCATAGTGACACATGCCTGTAGTTTCAGCTACTTGGAAGGCTGAGGTGGAAGGATTGCCTGAGCCCAGCACATCGAGGCTGCGGTGGCCATGAGTCTGCCATTACCCACCAGACTAGGCAATAGAGTGAGACTCCAACTCAAAAAAAACCCGAAATTGTGACAACTTAAGGAGGCCTGGAATTCTGCCAAAGTGCCTGGCACTGGCTCACAATTACAACAAACCCTGAGTGAATATTATGGTGCTGGAACCCAAATTTCTTTCTTTCTTTTTTTTTTTTTTTGAGTTGGAGTCTCACTCCTTCATCCAGGCTGGAGTGCAGTGATGATCTCACGGCCACCCCAGTGTCAACCTGCTGGGCTCTGGCAATCCTTCTGCCTCAGTCTTCCAAACAGCTGGAACTACAGGCACATGCTACCACGCCTGGCTGATTTTTTTATTTTATTGTAGAGACGAGGCCTCACCAAGTTGCCCGGGCAGGTCTCGAACCCGTGGGCTCAGGCAATCCACTCGCCTCGGCTCTCAAAGTGCTGGAATTACAGGCTGAGCCACCAAGCCTGGCCCAAATTAATTTCTTAATTCACACAGTTTCCAGTCTTTTGGTCCTGGCCATCCATATTGGAATCATATAGACTTTTCTTAATTGAAAGTTACTAAAGGTAAATTCAAAATATAAAGGTAAAAAAAGTCTAAAAAGGTAAAGAAAAAACCAGAAAGCAAAAGTAAAATATAATAAAATCGCTGGTATAAAGGTATGTTTTTGGTAATAAAGAATAAAGGAAAGAAAACTGATTTTATAAAAGGAAAGGATCTTTATGGTACATTTTTGTTCTATGATGAAACAACAGGTTATTTAAAAAAAGGAAAGTATAGGTCAGAAATAAAAAGTTCAAGCATGTGGAAAAATGGTATGAGTATGTCTAACATGATATGTACAAAGTTTCTGAAAAGAAATGTGTGGGCTGGGCTTGGTGACTCAGCCTGTAATCCCAGGGCTTTGGGAGGCCGATGTGAGCAGATTGCCTGAGCCCGCGGGTTTGTGACCCACCTGGGCAACTTGGGGAGATCTCATCTCTACAATAAATCAAAAAATTAGCCGGGTGTGGTAGAGCGTGCCTGTAGTTCCAGCTACTTGGAAGACTGAGGCAGAAAGATCACTGGAGCCCAGCAGGCGTGGCTGCGGTGGCTGGAAGCGGCCACTGCACTCCAGTCTGGGCAACAGAGTGAGACTCCCACTCAAAACAACAACAACAAAAGAAATGTGTGAAGGAAATGCTATGAACACTCAAAGTTACAAAAAGGCTTTATAAATTTACCATTAATATCAATTACACTAATGCTAGGCTAAAATACTGCCCAGAGACCAGAACGTGAGTTTTTTAATTAACAATCTCCAAAAGCATTTTCTCCTATAAACAAAAGAAGGGGAAATGAAGAGACAAAATTTAGTTAGGCCCTCAACATCTTTGTTCCAAATGCAAAAGGTTTTTCACTTTTTTTTTTTTTGAGTTGAAGTCTCACTCTGTCACCCAGGCTGGAGTGCAGTGGCACGCTCCCGGCCACCGCAGCCTCGACCTGCATGGCTCCAGCCATCCTTCCGCCTCAACCTTCCAAGTAGCTGGAGCTACAGGCACATACTACCATGCCTGGCTAATTTTTTGATTTATTGGAAAGATGCGGTCTCACCAAGTTGCCTGGGTGGGTCTCGAACCTGCAGGCTGAGGCAATCCACTTGCCTCGGCCTCCCAAAGTGCTGGGATTACAGACAGTTTTTTTACTTTTAAAAAGCGAAGTTTTTTTTAACTTTTCAAGAATCTTTGGACTATCACTTGCTAAATAAGTAACTTAAGTCTTATAATCTTGTGTTATAACCTTATGCTTTTAAAACCTTTAACAATTAAACTCTTTGAGATCTTCATTCAGTCTCTCCAGAGTGGAGTAAGAAGCAAAAGCCTCAGGAACCACACTTACCCTACACCCTCTTCCTGAACTGCCTGCAGACCAGGTAAACCGATGTCACTCACAGCGGTTGGTGATCAGCTACCGTGGTTTTCAGTGCCGAATTACTAATGAATTTAACATCTTCCGGGCACAAGGATTATTAATCCAACATAGAATAAAAAAAAAATAGCTTTCATTTTCTACTACTATAACTTTTATATTACTACTTATTTTTGTTAAACTTTAAGGTAATATTTCCCTGTCAGAAGGTCCATATTATATCACTCCTCTCATCAAAAGTGGAAAAATGTCAAATCTCCCATCTCTCTGGGCTTTACCCTCAGCATATCAATGGTTGTGAAGGTACATCAGACCTATTATTAAAACAAAAGGGTCAGTTTTCTCTTGCTGAGTTTACCTGTTTTAAATTCTCTTGTTCATTATTATATCCTACAATTTAAGCTACAACCTAACTACATGCCTCTAATGTTTTCCATTTTTTTTTTCTGACTTTGTCAAAGTACCTGTATTTCCTTGTTAAAATCATTATTACTAAAACTTCTTGTAACTGTCTATAAATTCCTATCACAAAACATCCACATATGGACTCATGATTTCACTGGTGCAACAGTAAAAGTTGCTTGGATTCCTGTAGTGGGTGTTGAACCCACTGGGGTAAATAAAACACATTTTGCCAGACGTCAAATCCTAAATCAGCAATCATATGACTAACCCACCCATCTGCCTGCTGTCCATCACCTGACGTCAGTACCTGTGCTTGTCTGTTCGTTTGTGATGACATGGAGCAGGCTACCACCCAATCACCTTAATGATCTTCCCCCATCTAGGGGAATGGCTAAAAGGACTCAACCACAAGCAACCAGTGGCCATTGCCTTGTTAGACTCTGGTGTGGCCATGTGCTTTTTGAGCTATGGCTGTTGCCGTGCTTCCTGGCTTTGGCCTCTGCCCCCACTTCGGGGAGGTGAATCTTCTCTCTCCCTTCTCTTTCTCTCTCTAATTTACTTTTAAATAAACTTTACTTTCTTTAAAAAAAAAAGTCATCAAGCCGGGCTCTGTGACTCAGCCTGTGATCCCGTGCCTTTGGGAGGCTGAGTTGAGTGGATTGCCTGAGCCCGCAGGTTCGAGAC
>NW_007257213.1:326688-328260 GCF_000164805.1 Carlito syrichta | reverse complement strand
GGTGGCCGGGAGCGGCCACTGCACTCCAGTCTGGGCGACAGAGTGAGACTCCAGCTCAAAAAAAAAAATCATCACAGTGGCTATAATGGCCTTTCTTATATTAGTGTTCATTCTAATAGTATATGCTTGTACACAGTGCTATGTATCCAGATACTAAAGATACTTAACTCCGTGGGCTTTAGTCTACTCATCCCCTCCTCTTGCTCTAGACAGGTAGGGACAGCTCTATGCCCCAAGTTCGGCAGAAAGTAGCTACAGAAGCCTGACCTTTGTCCTTGTTCCCAGGTACAAATAAGAATATTTTTAAAATAGCAAGAGGTGGGAATGAAAGGAGGTACCTATAGAAACCTAAAATAAACATAGTTTAGCGTAGTCTTTTTGCCTCAGCATAACCATTTTTGCTAAGACTTCACCTCTGGCATGATTTGAATCTAGCACAGGTTAGACATAGATAGACACATTTAAGACACAGATAGATAAATTTCCAATAGGCAGGTTTTAGGAAGTATTCAGACTTTTCACTGCAGGCCAAGCTGGAACTACCCCACCCCCTTGGCAAATCTCCATCAGATGCAAGACCAGGACAGCCCAACATTTCAATCCATGGTTTAGCATAATAAGAAAACTTTTCGGGTTTCTTGTCAAGGTGGAAGATCAAAGATCACCCTTTGACTGGCCAAAGCCATAGAGATGATAATAAGATCACCTTTGGGTTAAGGAGTTTGTGGATTGCAGATGTCTGACAAGTCTCTTGCAGGAAAACCTTTCCCCTTGTCTCCTCCCATCTAGCCCACCTGTGGGCATGAGATGCTAATGTCTAGGGATGTTGGAATCTGAGACTCATGTGTCTACAATCAACAACAGAGATTCCCTGCTCTGGACATCCCTCCAAGTCTCAACCCCTTTCCCCAAAGAACCTTAAATATGCCCAGTTCTTGGCCCTTTGACGTCACACTTGCCTCTGAGTGTCGGCCCCTTTTCCAATCTGTGAAAGGTGAATAATAAACTTTACTTCTTTCTACTTTCTTCTTTGTTGCAATCTTGCATTATTCCCATGGCATGGGCACTGGCACCAGCCCGTCTCACCTCAGTGGACTCTTTCAAGGTGCTAGACAAGATGCTATCTCAGATCCCTCTGGCCCTGCCCTTCTTGTGTTCTATAGACTTTGAATCAATAAATACTGACTGATTCGTGGAGCCTTTGCTGTGTTGATTGATGGGCTCACCCAGGCACTGGGTACCTGGCTTCCCTTCCTCATGAACCTTCTTCCAGGATCTCAGGGAGCAAATCCTCTCTTGCCCTCCTGCTCACTCACTGGGCTCTCGCCCAGCCAGTCATTTCTTTCAGGTGCTGGATCCCCACAAACCCCAGACAAAGCTTAGGCACATCTGGATTGGGCTGAGCATATCTAGCCACCAAAGCTCAGGATGATTGCAAGGCACATGAGGCTAACTAGGATCAGAAGGACTTGTGTGTGGCTGTGAGAGAGGATAAGCAAGGAATAGAGGGACAAGCTGGGCTCGGTGGCTCAGCCTGTAATCCCGCGCCTTTCGGAGGCTGAGGTGAGTGGA
>NW_007257213.1:310703-325960 GCF_000164805.1 Carlito syrichta | reverse complement strand
CCAGGCGGGTCTCGAACCCGTGGGCTCAGGCAATCCACTCCCCTCAGCCACCCAAAGGCATGGGATTACAGGCTGAGCCACCGAGTCCGGCAGTTTCCTTGTTTTCTATGCACTCCCAGTAAGCAGCTTTGGGAGATCCTTGACTTCCCAGCAGACTATGCCCAAAGATGAAAATCCCTATTTACTCCCTTTCTTTGAACTATATAGTATCAGTGTAATCGTACGGTATGTCTTGCGATGTGCATAACTTTTGCAATGCATGATGTTTTAGGCCCTGTAAACATCCTTTCCTCTAAATGTCACTATTCAAGTGTAAAATGCAGCTGTAACTTAAGCACTTTACAATGCTCTGCTGGTCACATGGCTAATGTATTAATGTATAGGTACTGACATCTCTGGATGATAGAAGTGGACTGCGAGGCCTCAAGGGTGAGTGGAAACATTCAAGAAAGACCTCGAGTCCACCTCTGCTCCCTGGATTTTAACTCAGAATAAACTTCTTTGTAGAAGAAGTTCCTGCCCCTTTGATTTATTGGTATCAAGGGGAGTACCCGAGCATTACTTGGACCATAACAATTGGGGACCATGATGATTGGGGACCATAGCAATTGGCAACTGTGTTGCAGAACCTTGGTCAATGGGGATCTCCTGATAGAGACACCCTAGCAGCTGCCACTTTGTGCTCTGGGGACTCTCTGGAGAGGAGTCCCACTGACCAGGACCAACCATTGATGAACTGGTAAGAAAGGGGCCTTGCCAGATACCTGATGACCTTGTAAAGTGGATGCAATTTTTTGGTAGGTCAACCCTGGACATATGCAGGGGGGTGGGGGAAGTCCTCTCACTTGTGATCTCCGGGGTCAGTTTGTAGGCACCAGAGAAATGCTGAACCAACTTGTTAGTGCTTTGTTGGGATATCCTTTTGTTTGCATTTGAATTTGGTAAGAAAGCCGACTGGTTTGTTATGCTTTGTTTGATGGAACATGTCATATTTTAAAAACTTGACTGGTGTGCAATTCTTTTATGTCGTTTTATGTTTTCCTAAGTTGCTGTCTCTCTTTGCTTGTGTAGTATTTATGTAGGCAGTGAGAACCCCCAGGAGAAGAGGGAGTTACACCTTTATGAACCCAGACTCCAGTCTGGGTCGAAGATAAGAGGCACTCTTCCCTTTGGTCTGTGCAAACAGACTGAGGGACTTGCATAGGTATCAGGAATCAACTCCAGTGACTTGTAAGGGCTTCATAGGGACCTCTCCAGTCTAGTCATAAAGGACTCTGCAGGCTCCAGAGGGTCCCAGGCTTGATCAGATGCTCAGCGGACCTGAATGCATGCCAGATCCTGGAAATAGTGATCTGGGGGTTGGAAAAGGTTCAAGAGGTAGATCGCCTGGAAGTTGCAAAGGGCTCCCAGTGTTCTTGAGGGCTTCCCCATTGGGTGAGGGAGTGCTCATAAGGGCTGGTCACCCAGTGCCCCGGGGCACCTTGCATTCTTTCAGCACCCTGAAGGAAAACTGAGACAAGAGGCAAGGAGATGACTGGTGAAGTCATGGCCAGCAGGAGATCCCTCTGTAAGCAGCACTTTTTTTAGTAACTTAAAACAACAATCATTTATTGTCACCCTCAAGGGTGCATGGATCATGGGGAGAGCTCATGGCCAGGCTGGAGGGCTGTGACTGCCCAGGTGCATCCTTTTCCTTTTTCTTTTTGTAAATTTTTATTTGAAATATGTGGGGTAAAATTCAGGGTTAGGTATACAAATGTTACTTATGCAGGAACCCTTGTTAATGAGGTGTGCCCCCTTTCCCCTGGCAGATTACCACTACTGCCAATCCTGCCCCTGCCCTCCCCTGGCAGTTTCCAACTACTGCCAATCCCTTTCTTATAGTATTATGATAGTTGGTCAAGGTCTGCTTATGAGTGAGAACATGAGATACTCGGTTCTTTGTTTCTGTGATAGACACTCAGTATTATAGACTCTATGCTCATCCAAGTTGTTGTGGAGTTCATAATTTTGTCTTTCTTTATGGCTGCATAATATTCCACTGTGTCTGTGTACCTCATTTTTAAAAACCCAGTCCTCTTTCAATGGGCAGCATGGTTGGTTCCATGTTTTTACTATTGTGGATATGCTGCAATAAACATGCATGTGCAGGTATCTTTTTCATAGAGCGATTTGAATTCCTCCAGGTATATTCCCAGTCGGGGGATTGCGGGGTCACATGGGTGGTCAATTTTTAGATCTTTTAGGAATCACCACACTGTTTTCCACAGAGGCTGTACCAGTTTATACCCCCACCAACAGTGTAGAAGTGGTCCCTTTTCTCCGCATCCTCTCCAACATCTGTTGGTTTTGAGGTTTTTTTTTTTTAATTTTAATTTTTTTTTTTGAGTTGGAGTCTCACTCTGTCACCCAGACTGGAGTGCAGTGGCTGCTTCCGGCCACCGCAGCCTCGACTTGCTGGGCTTCGGCGATCCTTCTGCCTCAGCCTTCCAAGTAGCTGGAACTACAGGTGTGCGCTACCACGCCCGACTGATATTTGATTTATTGTAGAGATGAGGTCTCGCCAAGTTGCCCAGGTGGGTCTCGAACCCGCGGGCTCAGGCAATCCACTCACCTCAGCCTCCCAAAGGCGCGGGATTACAGGCTGAGCCACCGAGCCCAGCTGGTTTTGAGTTACTGATGATGGCCATCCTGACAGGAGTTAAGTATCTCAGTGTGGTTTTAATTTGCATTTCCTTGATGACTAGTGAGGTTGAGCATTTTTTCATGTATCTGTTGGTTGCTCATATGTCTTCTTTTGAGAAGTGTCTATTCATATCCTTTGCTCACTTTGTAACGGGGCTGTTTTTATTTTCTTTTTGGCACATTTGAGTTCCTTGTAGATCCTAGATGTTAGGCTTTTGTCAGATATGCAGTTGACAAATATTTTTTCCCAGTCTGTTGACTGTCTCTCTGCTCTCTTGATGGTTTCTTTGGCTTTGCAGAAGCTCATCAATTTGATAAGGTCCCACTTGTCTATCTTATTTCTAATGGTATGGTCACTTAGGGTTTTGATCAGGAATTGGTTGCCAGTTCCAATTTCCATAAGGGTGTCTCCTGCGTTTTCTAAGATTCTTATAGTGTGAGGTTTTATGTTTAGGTTTTTGATACATTTAGAATTAATTTTTGTGTATGGTGGTAGGTAGGGTTCCTGTTTCAATTTTCTGCGTGTAATCAGCTAGTTTTCCCAGCACCATTTACTGAATAGGTTCTCCTCTCCCCAGTAGTTGTTGTTGGAGGTTTTGTCAAAGATGTGTTGGTTGAGAAATTGAGATTTTACTTCTGGGATCTCTACTCTGTTCCATTGGTCTATATACCTGTTCTTGTACAAATACCAGCCTGTTTTGATTATTGTAGCTCTATAGTAAAGCTTAAAGTCTGGGAACGTGATGCCTTCTGCTTTTTTTGTGCTTTTTTTGCTGAGATTGTTGGATTGTTTTTGCCATTCATGGTAGTTTATTTTTCCATATGAATTCCTGTATTGTTGTTTTCAGGACTGAGAAGGATGCTGTGGGTAATTTAAAGGATATGGCATTAAATCTGTAGATTGCATTGAGTAGGATGGACATCTTAACAATGTTGATTCTTCTAATTCATGAGCATGGAATATTTTTCCATTTGTTTGTGTCATCTTTGATTTCTTTGAACAGTGTTTTGAGTTTTTGTTAAAAGATCTTTCATGTATCTGGTTAGGAAGATGCCAAGGTATTTCATTTTTTTGTGGCTATTGTGAATGGAATTGTGCTTTTTATTTGGCTTTCTGTTTGTTTATTGTTGGGGTATAGGAATGCGACTGACTTATACCCTGAGACTTTGCCAAAGTCCTTTATTAGTGCAAGGAGGTTTTAGACAGATTCTCTTGGGTTTTTGAGTATAGAATCATGCCATCTGCAAAGAGGGCTAATTTAACTTCCTCTTTTCCTATTTGGATACCCCTGATTTCCTTCTCTTCTCTGATTACTCTGGCTAGGACTTTCAATACTATGTTGAACAGAAGGGGTGAGAGTGGGCATCCTTGTTTTGTTCCAGTTTTCTGGGGAAATGGTTCCAATTTCTGTTTGTTTAGTCGTATGTTGGCTGTGGGTTTCTTGTAGATGGCTTTTACTATTTTGAGGTATGTTCCATCTATACCTAGATGGTCAAGGATTTTTATCAAGAAGGAGTGCTGGATTTTCAAAAAGTCAGCTTTTGGTTTCATTGATTTTTTGTATTATATTTTTGTCTTCTAGGTCCTGAATTTTGGCTTTTATTCTGGTGTTCTGGATTCTTCTGTTGAAGTTAGGGTTTTGGTGGTCTTGCTTTTCAATCTTCCTTAGGTGATTTGTTAGGCTGTAAACTTGTGATCTTTCAATTTTCTTCAAGTGTGTTCATAGAGATATGAATTCCCCTCTTAGGACTGTTCTCATGGCATCCTAGAGGTTTTGGTAAGATGTTTCTTCATTTTCATTTGTTTCTGGGTATCTTTTAATCTCTGTTTTGATTTCTGTGTTGACCCAGGAGTTGTTTAGCATCATGGTGTTTAGCATCCATGTGTTTGTGTGTTTTCAGGAACTTTGTTGGTGTTGATATCTATTTTTATTCCACTGTGGTCTGAGAAGGTGCATGGCAGAATTTCAATCATATGGAATTTGTTTATGCTTGATTTATGGCTGAAGATGTGATCAGTCTTAGAGTACATTTCATGTGGTGATGAGGAATGTATATTTCATGGTTGTTAGGTGGATTGTTCTGTAGGTATACATTAAGTCCATTTGGTCATGTCACATTGAGGTTCCGGATCTCATTGTTGACTTTTTTCTTGATGATCAGTCTAGGGTGCTAGTGGGGGTGTTCAAGACCCCAGCTATAATAGTGTTAGAGTTAATATCTTTTTTAGTTTACCTAGAAGCTGCTTTATAAAAGTTGGTGCTCCTATGTTGGGTGCATATATGTTTAGGATATTTCTTGTTGATGAATTGAACCTTTTATCATTATGTAGTGACCTTCCATATCTTTTTAAATTTTTGATAGCTTAGAAAATATTTTGTCTGATATTAAGATCATGATTCCTGCTTTCTTTTGTGTTCCATTTGCTTGGAATTTTTTTCCCCATCCTCTCACTTTGAGTCTGTGAGAGTCCTTTCTAGTGAGATAAGTCTCTTGGAGACAGTATATTGTAGCCTCATGATATTTTATCAAATTTGCCATTCTATGTCTTTTTAATGGTGCATTTAGTCCATTTATATTTAGACTAATTATTGAGATGTGAGAGTTTATCTCTGTCATGAGGTTCTTATAGAGTTTGTTGTTGTTGCTGTTGTTTGTTTATTTGTTTGTTGTCTTTCTTTTGACTTCTGGATTGATTCATATGTTCTTGTCATTCTTTGTTATTCTTTTTTCCTTTCTGCATTCTTTTTTTCCCTTTCCTCTGTGTTTAATACTTTCTTAATTGTTTCTTGTCGGTCTGTTCTGTTCTGGGTACAGTATAAACTTTTAGGGACTGAATATCTGGGAAGGATTTTAATTCTCCATTGCTGATGAAACTTAGTTTAACTGGGAAGGTAATTCTTGATCGAAATTGTTTATCTTTGAGAACTTAGAAGATTGGCCTCCAAGCTTTCCTAGCCTGAAGTGTTTCTGTAGATAAGTCTGCTGCTATTCTTTTTTTTTTTTGAGTTGGAGTCTCACTCTGTCGCCCAGACTGGAGTGCAGCCACCGCAGCGTCGACCTGCTGGGTTCCGGCAATCCTTCCGCCTCAGCCTTCCAAGTAACTGGAACTACAGGCATGTGCTACCATGCCTGGCTGATTTTTTGATTTATTGTAGAGATGAGGTCTCGCTGCCCAGGTGGGTCTTGAACGCACGGGCTCAGGCAATCCACTCACTTCAGCCTCCCAAAGGCGCGGGATTACAGGTTGAGCCACCGAGCCCGGCTGTCTGCTGCTATTCTAATTGGTCTTTTCTGGTAAGTAGTCTGACCTTTCTCTCTTACTGCCTTTAGAATTTTTTCTTTTATACCTACTTTGTGTAGGCAAACTACTTTGTGTCTGGGAGTCAGTATTTTCATTTGTTGTCTTGCAGGGGTTCTCTGAATCTCTTGTGTCTGAATGGTCACATAACTGATAAGATGAAGGAAGTTTTCTTGGATAATTTCATGGAATGTTTGTTTGAGGGTGGTCTCTGTCTCTTTATCTTCCTGAGGGATTCCAATTAACCTTAGGTTCAGCCTCTTGAAATAATCAGTCATTTCTTGAAGGCTTCAATTCAGGGTTAGGTATACAAACTTTGATTATGCAGGTACCCTTGTTGATGAGGTATGCCCCGTCCTCCCCTAGTAGTTTCCCAATCCTACCCCCCTCCCCTGACAGTTTCCCACTACTGCCAATCCCTTTCTTATAGTATTATAATTGTTCAAGGTCTACTTATGAGTGAGAACATTTGGTGTTTTATTCTTTGTTTCTGTGATAGATCACTGAGTATGATTGACACTAAATCCATCCAAGTTGCTGCAAAGTCCGTATGTTTATCCTTCTTTATGGCTTCATAATATTCTTTTGTGTATATGTACCATGTTTTTAAAATTCAGTCCAGCTTCGATGGGCAACATGGTTGGTTCCATGTTTTTGCTATTGTGAATAGAGCTGCAACAAACATACGTGTGCAGGTATCTTTTTTTGTAGAATGATTTGAGTTCCTCCAGATATATTCCCAATAGAGGAGTTACTGGGTCATATGGAAGGTCAATTTCTAGTTCTCTCAGAAATTACCTTACTGTATTCTTTATTGCTGTTACTTCAGTTACTAACTCCTTCATTTTTTCTTCTTGTCTCTCCTCATTTCTATTTTTTCTCTCTATTAATATCTTGATATATGTGTTTGTGGTTTGAGACCCATAATTCTGGGGACTCTTCATTATTTGAGTTCCAAAGTCTGTATTCTCAGTGGTTGACCTCCCAGGAGTCTGTGTGAGACTTATATTCTTCCTTTAGTTTTTCTTCATTTGTGTAAGTTTCTCTCCCTCCCCCCACCTTTTAAAAAACTTTTCTTTAATTCTGTTGTTCAGTGATGGGAGATAGCTTTTATTTCTTTTTGTTCAATCTCCTATTCTTCCTTATGTAGATCCTCTGGTTTTGTTCAGTTCTGAAGATGGACTAGGGATGGGAGCCTGTGCTTTTTGCAGTTTTGAGATTTAATTGAGGGGGAAATCTGTGATTCAGAAACTATCTGTAGAACCTAGTATCTGCTGACAGTTGTGTGGGCCCCCTGGAACCCACTTCCCACTGTCTTACAATCTGTCCATGCAGTGGGGGTGTCTGTTTTCCCCCGAAAGCAAAATGAGATAAGAAAAGAAAAAGAATGGAAAAAGGAAAGAGGAAGCCAAAAGGGAGGTGAAGAGAGAGAAAAAGAAAGGGAAAACAGACAGGCATATCAACTAATGAGTAAACCGACAGACTAGCAAAGAAAAAAACGTAAAAGACAAAAATATACAGACTGTCATACAAACAAAACCTTCCCTGTTGGTGTACTCTCCCTCAAAAATACTCACACAGAAACAAAATCTAAAAAAAATTAAAATAACAGAAACAAAGCAAGTACAAAAATGTAAACAAAAACAGAAAGAAAGAAGAAAAAAAGCTAAAACTAAAACCAAAAAACTAACAAAAGAGAAAGAGAGAAAGAAAGAAAAAACCTCACTGCCAGTTTCTGTGAGTCCAGATTCTTTTCAGACCTCCCCCTTAGGGATCAGTTTTGGTCTCCAGTCCCTCTCTTCCATTCTCAGTGCAGGCTGGTAGGGTTGCTCTCGGTGTGGGTCAGATGCCCCATGGACTACTGTGGGAGGAGGATTGATCAGATCTGGATTCACCTTACTCGCTGCTGCTGTCATCTCCCACTCAGATCTGATGTGTCTGTGCATGCTCTAGCATGGCGGGGGTGGGGGTCATCTATCTCTCTGAGTCTAATGAGATATTAGCCTCTGTGTCCCAAGATGGACGCTGGGCATAGCTGGGCAGGGCAATGCAAGTCCCTACCCAATCTCAGGACTGAGAGAATGGTGCCTTGGCATCTTGTCAGCAGTGTTGGAGTGTTATTCCAGATTTCCATGAACTACCTTCTCATGCCAGGTCTGCTGCTGCAGGTGATGGTGTGGGCTGTGGATGCCAGGTGGTAAGGGGCTACTGTTCTCTGCTGCCTCCTCTCAAGAGAGCCCTGAGAACAGTAGATGATCCTGCACACCTGGGTCTCCAATCTCAGGGTGGTGGTGAGTTGCAGTCACCTCTGGAGGAGAGCCCTGGGTGCACGAACCTGAGTCTCCTCTCAGACAGACTTTCACTTACCCACTGGCACTCACCTACCCATGCAGAGAGTGTTTATGGGCATTCACTTTTGCGGAGTCTCACACAGTCCAGCCTGTTCCATTGCCTTCTTGCCAGGAAGTCAAGCAGCACATTTTGACCCAGAACACCTCGTGCTGTCCGGAGGTAGGGATTGCTTGCCAGTTCTGCCTCATGTCTACACTATTCTTGAACGTACGCCTATTCTGCCTGGTTTCCTACATCTTGTTTCTCCTGACTCGTTGACACTGTTAAAATTCCTGTCTTTTTGTTGTCAAAGATCTGCAAAAGATGCCTGCTGTGTATATGAAATGCTATTGGTTATTTTGAATTCTTTCCTAGGACCGCACCCTCTCCCTTTCTCAGCCTGTGTTCTCTTTCATGGATTCCGAGGGAGTTCATTCTAATCCACTCGTAAAGGAATATAGAAATCTCTCTTATATGCTGCTTAGCCTTTTGTTAACTCAGCACAAGGTGAAACTAACCTTGGAGGAAATAATTTTGCAATCTTCCTTTGGCAACGAAGGGACTGTATATTCAGTTTCTGTTTTCAAATGCAAGCAGCCAGGTTAGTTAGAAGCGAATCTGTTTTCCAAAGGTTTAGGCCTTGCCTGAGATTGTGATTAACTGTTTGTCCCTCTTAAACTGTTAGGAAGTCTCTCAGAGGCATGTAATGTATGCTAAGCCCCTACTTTAAAATCTAGTGCTAGGTAACACCACTGCTTGTTTTGGCTATGACTGACTAGCACTCCTCTTACAAGACTGGTAAAGTTTTAAATACTGAATACTCTGTGGCATGTAATGAGGCATGAGAGCCTGCTATTCCTACCTGATGAAGTAACCTTGCTAAGCCCAGTACTTCTCCTGTGGGACAGGTGAAATACTAGGTACACTCTGGGGCACATAGCATGAGACCTAATCACTCTCACCTAATTGTCTGCACTTCACAACTAAGACTGTAAATTAGTAATGTGTAAAGTGTTTTTAGTCAATTTGCCTGTTTATAATTAGAAACAAGTAGGAATAGATCACTTCACATCTACATGGTCTGTTCACTCTTAAAGAGTTTTGTACCAGATCATTCTGAAGCCATCTGGAAAGTCCTGGAGCAGAGGGAAGCTTCAGGGAGGACTGTGGATACTCACCTTGGAAAAAGCCATGAGGGTCCCAGAGACACCAGGCATCACTGTTTATGGCTTTATTTACTTAAAAATTTTCCTTTGAGGAATGCATCGCACAGGTGTTCAAAGGCAAAATTCTGGTTATTTTGCTTCAGAATTTTTCTGTGAGGAAAGCAGTACATAAGTGTTCAAAGACACAATTCTGGGTTTTCAAAGAACATGAACAAGAAAATGGGTACTACTCAATCTGTACCCTTAGACAACCCATTGGAGCAGATTTTTAAAGAATTGAAGCAAATTAGAATTATACAATTTAAAACAAGAAAAGTACATTATTGTAATAAAATTTGGACTCAAAACAAGTTAGCAGATAATGAAGTTTGGAAAAGAAACAGGACTTTGTGCTTTAATACCATATGACAATTAAATTCATTTTGTAGCAATAATGGGAAGTGGTCAGAAGTTCCATATATAGAGTCATTTTAAAATTTATTACACTACTTTTCAAACAAGATTATATTCTATAGGATGTTGAATACCCAACTCCAGTGGCTTGATTCAGAACTATGAATACCAAACTCCCAATTACAGAAAACTTCTGAAGTTCTTAGCATGTGAGACATTAAGGAAAATAGAGAAGGATTCCAAGATGTGCACCAGCAAAACAAAAAGCAGGCAAGCATATTGGCAGTTGCCACTAATGGTAAAGCTCTAGCCACCCAACAGAGACCCGGTAAAAAGAGACCTGCTAAGGGGAATGATATTTGCTGCTATGGATGCAGTCAGTCTGGTCACTTGAAACACAACTCTCCTCAATGGCCTGAGCCCCCGGACCTTGTGTGACATGCAGACTAGAAGACCACTGGAAGAGCCAGGGTGGCCTCTCCCAAAAGGGAGGGGAAACTCCTAGTTCGGCAAAGATGGCTATTGACTGAAGGGACCCGAGGGCCATGGCCCAGTCAAGTGCTCACCCTAGAGAATCCCTGGGTCTGTATGGATATGGCAGGGGTTCATATTAATTTCTTGATTAATATGGAAGGTAAGTTTTCAGTTCTTGTGCTCATACTGAATCTCTTTCTCCTGACACTTGCTTCCTAGTGGGGGCTGAGGGTGTTCTAAGAGTTAGGCATTTCACCTAACCTCTAAGCAGAAGTTTTATTTTTTTTTGAGTTGGAGTCTCACTCTGTCGTCCAGACTGGAGTGCAGTGGCCGCTCCCGGCCACCGCAGCCTCGACCTGCTGGGCTCTGGCAATCCTTCCGCCTCAGCCTTCCGAGTAGCCGGAATTACAGGCATGCGCTACCACACCCGGCTGATTTTTTGATTTATTGTAGAGATGAGGTCTCGCTGCCCAGGTGGATCTCGAACCCATGGGCTCAGGCAATCCACTCACCTCAGCCTCCTAAAGGCGTGGGATTACAGGCTGAGTCACCGAGCCCAGCGTAATCAGAAGTTATTAAAAGGTTAATTCAAATTGTGAATGTAAACGTTTATTTATGAAAAGGGTAAAAAGAAGAAAACCAAAAATCAAAGAAAAGTTGCAAAAAGGTTGTTGGTGTAAAAGTATGCTTTTGTTAAGAAAAGGGATATAAGGAAAAAGAATAATTTTGTCTAGGAAAGGATCTTGTATGGCAAACTTTTGTCCTATAATGGAGTGAGTACTTATCTAAAAGATGGAAAGTGTAGGACAAAAATAGAAGGTCCAAGCATGTCAAAAAGTGATACGAGCATGTCAAAGATGGTATGTGCAAGGTTTGTGGAAAGAAATGTGTGAAAGAAATTCTACGAACAATCTAGTTTTCAAAAAAAAGTTGATTATGTCTATGAATTTATCATTAATATCAATCACTGTTAGATCAAAATGCCATTATATCAAAGTAACAGTATTTTTAAAAACAATAACCCGACAATCCTTAGTAATGTTAAAAATTGGTAAAATAGAATGTTTTCATTTTGTCTGAGTCGGTTGGTCTATTGGTTAAATATCATTTCTGTTAAAAGCTTTAAAATATACAAGTTTGCTCCTGTAATACTTTTTTTGTACTTAAGTTGTCAGCAAACTTATGTCTTTAAATTCAAGCTCTTAAATGTTTCTGTCAGATTGTCACATATATAGTCAAGTTAGCTAAAATCTAAACGGTGTCATTCAGTACAAATTGCTAACAACTTTAAAATCTTCCAGAACTCTTACTAAAAACTTGTGTGCTCATGAGGATTGCTGATCCAGCATAATACTGCAAATGAAACAAGGGTTAATTGCCTAAATTGAGTTAATAAAAACCAAACAATTCTATAACTTTTTTTTTAAAGTATTGCCAATTATTTTTGTTACATTCTTCAGAGTCAAAAGAAAAACCTCTTTCTTGGAGCAATTTACAGTATTTTTTTTTTTTTCCACACACAAGTATGGTTATTTGCATAAGTTCAACAAGGATTTGTTTTCTTTTGTAATACTGGTTATTTGACCAAGGCTCTAACTGAAATAATATTTCAAAACAGACTGTTTTAGAGAATTAAGATTAAAGTTTAAGTTAATCTGAGATTCTTTTTAGGAAAAAGTTGCAACAAAGCTAATTTTAAAAGGGCCTATGTGGCAAACAAACTCATTACACTTTATGTACAAATAAGACATATTAAGTTTAAACAAGTAAGCTTAACCTACTATAAGTTGTCTTTAACAAAAATGGAGACTGAAAAGTTGTGTTTCAAAAGAAACTGGAACACTTGTTTTAAGTTCTCTTGTTTATTTTATTTTTTTAGTATTATCATTTAAATTACATTATGAAGTCTTTTCTGGGTGTAAGTCTCCAAACATTTTTGGATTTCTCTTCACATTTTCTCTTCACATCAAGATTCACTTGAGTGCCTATTTCAAATTACAGCCCAGAAAAATCCGTCAGGTTGCCACTACAGTCCAGATATACATGAAAAACTCTAAAAGTTGGTACTTATAATAAAACCACAAAAATTAAGTTATGCTGGTAACCACAGGCCTTGCAACTTTTGTATAAAAGGTCATCAGCCACCACCTACATTGTCAAAATGTATACCTGGCTTCACTTAATCGTCCTACTTCCTGAAGAAGGGGGAGTTTCCTTGTTATTTCTTTTTATTAAACCTATGGTAATGATTATAATCCTGTTAAATTTTGGTCCATGTGTTTAACTTTCTGGTGAAATTTGTTTCTTTCAGAATCCAGCAATTTCATACCCACACAATGGTCATGCAAAGATTCCATTCGGAAACAGATCTGAATGCCTTAGGTCAGACAGGACTACGCCCACTGCCAGTTCTGAAGAAGCTACAGAAAATGGGTCTTCACCCCTCAGCACCCCATATGATTATGGGATCGAAAATCTCTAAGGGAAAAATAATTGAGGCAGAGTAGCTAGCACAGGTTAGACATAGATGAATTTCCCCTAGGTAGGTTTTAGGAGGCATTCAGACATTTTAAAAATTACAATTTACTGCAGGCCAAGTGGCAGCCTACTCCACCCCTTGGCAAATCCAAAGAAAACTCCTTCAGATGTCAGACTATGACAGCCCAACCTTTCAATTCATGGTTTAGTATAATACTCACTAGGAATCTTTTGGAGACACAAGTAAACTGAACACAGGCATTTGGTATTGCATTGCTCAGGGTCCAAGTCAGTCCCTGAAGGGGGATTAATTTAAGTCCCTTTGAAATTGTTTATGGTAGGCCTTTTTCCTCTACCTCTGAAGGAAGTGGGGCCACAGACACAGATGGTCATAAGGAAATATATTGTCCATTTGGGATGGATTTTAACCACAGTTCATAAACTTGCTTCCCTTAGGAACTTCTTGGATCATGGAAAACCCAAACTGCTGTTAAAAGACTGGAGAAAAGGGGGACTCACCCACCAGCTGCGAGAGAAATGGGAGGGACATTATGATGCCCTGTTCATCACTCCTACTACATTGAAGCTCGCGGGCATCAAGCCTTGGATACAACATTCCCCAGTGAAAACGTATACACCTCAACAGAGAGACCATGTTCCCAGACCAGAGCAACAGTCTCAGTGGTCCGCAGAGCCAGTGCAGGACTTAAAGCTGCTATTTAAGCTTACTATTCTTATACTTTTTTCTTTTTTGGAGTTGGAGTCTCACTCCGTCGCCCAGACTGGAGCGCAGTGGTCGCTCCCGGTCACCGCAGCCTCGACCTGCTGGGCTCTGGCGATCCTTCGGCCTCAGCCTTCCAAGTAGCTGGAACTACAGGCGCATGCTACCACGCCCGGCTGATTTTTGATTTATTGTAGAGATGAGGTCCCGCCAAGTTGCCCAGGTGGGTCTCGAACCCGCGGGCTCAGGCAATCCACTCACCTCAGCCTCCCAAAGTGCAGGATTACAGGCTGAGCCACTGAGCCCGGCTACTATTCTTATTATGTAACCCTATGCTATAACTACCAATGGAAATGTGTATTCAAAGTGGGCCTATTCCTATGCTAGTGCATTCAATTATTCAAATGGTTGGATTTGTGGGCAACTTCCAATCTCAGGGACCCCTAGGCTTCCCTGATGGAAGCAGGTGGATCTGCACATTGGAGAATTCAGAGTAGGAAGTTGAATAGCTAATAGTTGATGACCCAATAAAAATTAGTTTGCAGCAATGGCCCATTAAGGAAACTATAAATGAACCAGGTCATGATTTTACCTTTTTGCACCAATCTACCATAAGAAATAATATACTATTTTTTTTTATTTTTGAGTTGGAATCTTGCTCTATCACCCATGCTGGAGTGCAGTGGCACATTCATGGCCACCACAGCCTCAACCTGCTGGGCTCAGGCGATCCTTCCACCTCAGCCTTCCAGGTAGTTGGAACTACAGGTGCATGTCACCACACCTGGCTAATTTTTTGATTTATTATAGAGATGAGGCCTCACCAAGTTGCCCGGGCTTGTCTTGAACCCCTAGGCTTAGGCAATCCTCTTGCCTCCGCCTCCCAAAATGCTGGGATTACAGGTGTGAGCCACTATGCCCAGCTCGACAATATACTACTTTTTAGCCAACATAATCAGCATGAACCCGAAGCCCCCATTATCGAACCATGGAAGGGTTCCATCAGATAAAGGATGGGATTATATGACTCACACCTGAATATGGTAGATTACACTAACCAGTCCCTTTTGCTGGGAACTGCAACAACAAAAAGACACTCAGGGCAACATCTTTTGAATACAACCCGACAAGTGAGCTGGTTCCCTTTAGAACAATGCCAAAACCTTATTCTCCTTAAAGACAGTGATTTGTTTGTCACTGATTGGAATCAGACCAGGGGTATACTGGTGAGCTCCCAATGGGACTTGGTGGATCTGTGGTACTAATTTATGGCCTTGGCTGCCCCCAGATGGCTTGGTAGATGCACTCTGGGCCTTCCATGGACCCAAGGACACAAATATAGCACTCTGCAAAAAGCGAGCATAGGCAACTTGCCCTATCTGCACGCTTGATGGACTAGATCTGTTTTAAATGGTATGATTATGTCCTCAGTTTATTTTCACCCACTATAGGGCTGGAAAGTGTGCCCTTCCACATCAAAGCCTGAGCTATGTTCCCACAGCGAACCTTGAATGAAAGCAAAAATAATTTGTAAGGCAGTGCCACAAAATTATGACTTTAGACATTCTTACACATCTCAAGGAGGCACATATGCCATTATCCATACTAAGTATTGCACTTTCTTTTTTTTTTTTTTTGAGTTGGAGTCTCACTCTGTCGCCCAGACTGGAGTGCAGTGGCCGCTCCCGGCCACTGCAGCCTCAACCTG
>NW_007257213.1:227645-310596 GCF_000164805.1 Carlito syrichta | reverse complement strand
GAGGTCTCGCTGCCCAGGTGGGTCTCGAACCCGCGGGCTCAGGCAATCCACTCACCTCAGCCTCCCAAAGGCGCGGGATTACAGGCTGAGCCACCGAGCCCGGCTGAGTATTGCACTTTTGTCCCATATGAATTGGGGAACATGGCAATGCTTAGCTGAATGAAAACCAGCATTAATGCTACAGGCGATGCAGATGTTTATGCTAGAAGGGGCCTGGAAAGGTCTGATTGATTTTCCAAATGTTTCTTGGCTCCAATTAAGGTTACAGGGCCTCCTTTCAGGCATAGGGAAGTTGTTTCTAACTATGTTTATAATAGCAATGTTAATATATTTAGCTGTCACACTTGGTAGCCAATGCGTTGTTAGAATTCCTGTGCTCAGGCAACCTCCTCGGGTCCCCTCCCACTGTGGGAGCTTTTTCTGTCCTCTTAGTAAATCCTGCTTTCTAAAAAAAAGGATTCCTGTGCTCATAACTAAGCCTATAAAGCAAAAAAGTCAGCTGAGGGAAAGAACCTTATGTATGTTTGTGTTAAGGCAGCATGACATAGCTACTCCATGATAGATATCATGGCCTCAACTGACAGTGGGAAAATGATACAGAGACTCACTAATGTTTCTCCATATTGCCACAGCCCCTAGAGAGTATGGTAGAGATTCAAGCTCTCCTGCACATTCCTGAGCACCTTACTGAGAGTCCCCTTATCTTCTATACACTTCCAGAAAGTAGCTTCAGGGGATCCTTGACTTCCCAGCAGACCAGGCTCAAAGATGTAAATCCCTATTTACTACTTTTCTTTGAACTCTATAGTATCAGTGCAATCATAAGTCTTGTGATTAGGCCTTGTAAACATCCTTTACTCTAAGTGTCACTATCGAAATGTAAAATGCAGCTGTAACTTGAACTCTATACAATGCTCTGCTGGTCACATGGCTAATGTATTAATGTATAGGTACTGACAACTCTGGATGATAGAAGCGGACTGCGAGACCACTTGAGTGGAATCATTCAAGACAGACCTCGAGTCTGATACAAAGACCCTCTAATGTCTGTCCATATTGTCACAGCCCCTAGAGAAGGACATGGCCGGGGCACAAATGCTCCTGTACATTCCTGGACAATATTACGGAGAGCTAATAAAAGATGTGCTTCCCCTTATCTCCTATACACTCCCAGTAAGTAGCTTCAGTGGATCCTTAACTTCCCTGTAATCTACCTCCCCTTAACTGAAAGATGCAAATCTCCGTTTACTCCCTTTTTCTGAGTGGTTATAAGTTTGAATCATATAGTATCAATGTCATCGTAAACCCTGTGAACTACATAACTTTTGTATTAATGTCATCATAAGCTTTGTGATTTGTATAACTTTTGCATAATGCATGATGTCTTAGGCTCTTTACTCTGTGGCAAGCTTGATTACCGCTTCTGCTGGGCCCTACTGATAAAAGCTATGAGATACCTGACACCTGGCACCAGGAAGTCTGGACAGAAAAATGTCACTATCGATAAATGCGATTGAAACTCAAGTTCTATGCATTGCTCTGCTGGTCTCATGGCTAATGTATAGACACCGACAACTCGGGACTATAAAAGTGAACTGTAAAGGCCTAGAGGGTGAGAAGAACCATTTTAAAAGAACTTGTGTCTGGCTCTGTTCCCTGGATTCGAACTCAGAAATAAACTTCTTTCTACCAGTTCCCTGTCCCTTTGATTTATTGGTATCAAGGGAAGCAGCCAAGGATAACTCAGACCATAACACTGGGACCTTCAAGGAATGTCCTCAAAATCTTCGTCTCCAGGAAAGAGGGCTGGAAGCATTAACCACTGCTCCTCTCCCCCATGGGCTTGCCCCAGTGGATATTCGTTCTCTGTATTTCCTTTTTGTTGGCCCAGTGGATATTAGTTCTCTGAATTTCCTTGTTGTTTTCTTTGGCTGGCACTCAGAGCTGGAACAAGAGCAAGAGATATGCAAAGTAATCCCAGAAATCCTCCTAAGTAACTCATAACGTGCCTGCAGGACCTGATAAGCCCTTTTGTAGATACAATCCTGTAGACTTTTCTGTCCCTCTAATTTGCCAACAGCTAACAGTTTCCTGAGGCCTTCAACAGATTCTTCTGTTTCTTTCTGAAGATGCCAGGCAAGCCACCACTTGCCTGACTGCCTGAACAATGTGTTTCACTCCTTGTCTATTCTTGGGTAATTTACATTCTTTCATGGATTTCACTCAGGCATTGAATGTTTCAGGCACTGAGTAATTGAGTTGTTCCGTAATCCATCAGTCCCTACCCTCCCCAAAGCCTAATAGTTGAAATTCCATTGTGCTAGCAGTATTTGATGAAATTCCACTGTAATGCTTGTATCAGTTGAGATTCTTTTGGTTGCAAGCAACAGAAATGGAGCCTGGCTGATGTAAATGAAAAAGAAAATCCAATGGAAAAGAACTAGGGCAATTCAGAGAGTAGAAGGAGGAACAAAATCCACACACTCCAGGAAGGATAGGAACAGGTCCAAGATGAGGAATGTCTGGTTTGTCCTTTGAGGGCTCTGCCACCAGATGGCTTACGTCCAACACCTTGAGTCCCAGTGCTTCTGCTTAGTGTTTCCAATTCCCAAGAGACAGAATAGGTTAAGTCAGGTGATTGGATTCTTGGACCAGTCAGTCAAGATGGAGGATGGGCAATGGACACATAAACCCTGGTGTCAAACAGCCACCTGAATTTGTGGTTAGTATGTACAGTCAACTCCTTGGCTACCACACACACACACACACACACACACACACACACACACACACACACACCCAGACACACACACACATGCTTCTTCACACACAAACAAATCACTCTCTTTGACCTGTTATGAATTCAAAATCATCCTAAGTACAATAGCAAATGCCCTCACCACTTCTCTGGTTGGAGATACACCCAAATAATCTCTACCTCCTGCATCTTGAAATTATGTCATGGAGAGAGGGTACTTGCATGTGGGTGTGTGCATGCATATATATAATACACATATATCCATACACATATACATACACACAGAAATATATGTATATATTTGATTCCTACAAATATATATAAACTTTACTATGTGTTATAGTAGTACAAATAGAAATCTTAGGAGAGTCCTCAGTTCTATTCATGTTCCTCCTACTCTATTGCATAGAAACCCTAGGAATTTCTCTTGATAATCAAGATCAGTTAGCATATACAATCCAGTGACCTCACTGTTACCTCTACATGAAGCAGCATGAAGAGCCAGACATGGTCCATGGAGATACCATTTTTCTTGGACCTGGGGGGGGGAGTCCCTCCTTAGGAACTAAAACTTCTAAGCCCAAAGGTCCCAGAGTCAATCGGTTTTGACAACAACTTTTTAAAAAAAATAAGTGTAACCAATTTATTAAAATACTTGACTTAAGCATCAGCAATGGTGACTTTAACCTCAACTCCTGACTCATGGAAGTACTGATGGAAGTAATCTACTTGACAGCCTCGGAAGGACTGCACAAATCGATGAGTTGCTTGTGGATTCTTATCTGGAAGCGATCCCATGTCTTGGAACCTTCACCACAAGGAGTTTTTCTTGTAGTGATTCTCAAAGTCTTGGTAGGCACACGAACCGGTCCTTTCACTTTGAAATTCTTTTCCTTTGCACCTCTGATCAGGCCAGGGCACACTTTCTCCAGAGATCTCAAGTTGTGGCTGGTGAGGGTGATCCTAATTCGGTGATGGCCACCTCCGGCTCCACAGGTGTCTTGCTGGTGTCTTTAAAAGCCATGGCACCCGGGCTTGGTGGCTCAGCCTGTAATCCCACGCCTTTGGGAGGCTGATTGAGTGGATTGCCTGAGCCCGCAGGTTCGAGACCCGCCTGGGCAGCGAGACCTCATCTCTACAGTAAATTAAAAAACCAGCCGGGCATGGTAGCGCATGCCTGTAATTCCGGCTACTTGGAAGGCTGAGGCGGAAGGATCACTGGAGCCCAGCAGGTCGAGGCTGCGGTGGCCGGGAGTGGCCACTGCACTCCAGTCTGGGCGACAGAGTGAGACGCCAACTCAAAAAAAAAAAAAAAGCCATGGCTGTGGCGTGGCTTCCTTACCAACGTATTCCTCTGCTAGAGTGAACAG
Organism: Carlito syrichta; assembly: GCF_000164805.1. Taxonomy (NCBI): domain Eukaryota; kingdom Metazoa; phylum Chordata; class Mammalia; order Primates; family Tarsiidae; genus Carlito; species Carlito syrichta. Next base: position 306,468 of record NW_007257213.1, on the reverse strand, counting down.
TGGTGAGTCAGGAGCCGGAGCAGGAGGATCACAGCTCTGCAGTACCCATGTCCCTGGCGTTTTCAAAAGGCGATGATAACATTTTTGAAAGTGGTTCATTATGTGTAACCATAGATGTGTCACCCTCATGTTAACCTCTTAATGTCCAAATAGATCCATGAATGTTGGCTATGAGAGAAATTGCGCTAAATCCTGGGTATGGATTTGGAGCATGATTCAACCTGTAAGGCAGCACTCCATTACTGACATGGGGCTGAGTGGCCTTCAGGCCATTCTAGTGATGTTTAAGAGAACACTTCTGAGGTGGAAACTCACTGGGCACCAACTGAACCTTGATGAGGGCAGCTCCACACCAGGCACGTGGCTACAGAGCCCATTTTGAAAACGCTAGGTGGCCTGGGGAAAGGGGAAGACTTAGAGCCTCAAAGGCATCCTCTTCCCTTGATTGTGAAGAATTGCTTTCACAGTGGAGCATTCACAATTGTGGGCATTCACAGGGACATAAGTGTTTTCTAGCTGTGGCCTCATTCTGAGAGCTCCATCTCTATAATTCTTCTCTAAATATCGTGTCACCAAGCCTCCAGATTAGTTCCTTCATAAATTTTGAACTTCCAGTCAAATCGTTAGTGGTTGCCCAGGAAACAATGCAGATTCTGGCCTGAAGACACCTCTCCTTCCAGGCAGTGTGAATATGAGGTGTTCTATCTTGTTCTTCGTGACATCCTTAAGAAATGTGTTGGTGGAAGCAGTGGTGTCAGGGAGTAGGCCCAGCAAAACTTGAGAGAGGCTGAGTGCTGGATTCTCGGTGTAAGCACCTGAATTAAACCCTCCAGGTCTTTTCAGTGCTGTTAGTCATTTATCTCTCTTCATTTTTGGCAAATTGGAGTTAGGTGTCTGCCTTCTATAATCAATGATGTCAACATTTTGGGGCCCATTTATTTGGATGTAATAAACTTGTTTCACAGGAGAGACATGGCTGACTCACTGGCTGCTTCCACGTTGGATCCTGAATCTGGAGCAGGTGAGGGAAAGCCCAAGTGTTCAAACTCCAAGGCCGTAGCAGGAAACAGTGTGGTCAGGAAGCCCGCGAAAGATCAACCCTAACATTCCAGCTTCCTGCACACCTTGAGTCCTTCTTCTTCCTCATTGCAAGTCTTTTTCTGGGGTTTTAATGCCATAAAAAGAAAACTAACCCTCAGTCAAGGGTGGCATGGCCAGCCCTAGGCACAATTAGAATCACAACCTGCTGCTGGAGCAAACTGTGTCTACGGAGGACGGTCATAGCAACGAGCACAAAATCTGCTCCTCCTCCTTTTTGATCATCCTTGGACTCTACCCTCACAGGCTGATTCTAGATCTGTGGAGAGTGAATTTGTGCTCTCGCTTCAGGCTAAACCCTTTCTGTTCTGGATGTTGCTCTGGGGCCACATTGTCAATGAATGTTGATTGTGTTGCAACAGAGTGGGGCACAGACAGATGGGAACAAGAGTGGGGCAGCATCCTCCAGTGGGGCTGCACCTCGGCAGAGCCCTCAGGCATGGCTCAGAACTGGGAGTCTTCAGCACCCCCTCCAGGTTTCCCTGTTGCAATTCTCTGGATGTAACCTGTGGTAGGCAGGCTGAAGGACAGTCCCCCAAAGATGGGCATGTCCCAATCCCTGGGGCTTTGCAGATGTGATCCTGTTAAGGATCTTGAGATGGGAGATTATATGGGATTATTTAGATTTGGATGGGCCCGATGTAATTACAAGGATCCTTGTAATGGGGAGGCAGTAGAGTCAGAGGGAAGAAAGGAGATGTAATGGTAGAAGTGGGGAGGAAGGGAGGAAAAGAGGAAGTAGAGGAGACAGAAAGACAGACAGAGACTGGAGGATGCTTTGAAGCTGAAGGAAAGGGCCAAGAGCTAAGGCAAGCAGGTGGCTTCTAAAATCTGAAAAAAAAGTCATCATAAAAATTAGGCCTGGCTCGCTGGCTCACGCCTATAATCCCAGCACTTTGGGAGGCCGAGGTGAGAGGATTACCTGAGCTCATGGGTTCGAGGGCAGTGTGGCTTGTTGGCTTGCACCTGTAGTTCCAGCTACTTGGAAGGTTGAGGTGGAAGGGTCACCTGGGCCCAGCAGTTTGAGGCTACAGTGGCTGTAAGTGTGCCACTGTACTCCAGCCTGGCCAACAGAGTGAGACTCCAACTAAAAAAAAAAATTAGCCAGATGGGGTGGCACATGCCTGTAGTTCCAGCTACTGGGGTAGCTGAGGTGGGAGGACCACTTGATCCCAGCATGCTGAGACTGCAGTGATCCTTGATGGTGCCACTGCACTCCAGCCTGGGTAACAGGGTAAGACTCCAACTCAGAAAAAACAAAAAGAAAAACACTAAAACCTGAAAAAAGTCAGGGAATGGATTCTCCTAAAGCCTCCAGAAGGAACACTGCTCTGCCCCCACTTTGATTTTAGGACTTCTGACCTCCAGAACTATAGGGGATAACTTTGTGTTGGTTTAAGACACTGCATTTGTGGTATTTTGTTATAATAAGAACTAATAGCTCTGTTCTTCCCCACCAGGGCACTACTTGGCACTTAAAACATCCAGTGGTGATTACATTCCCCATGCTAATCAGAAACCTACTGAATCCCTCTCAGAGTTTGATTTTCTTTTTTACTATTATTATTATTTTTGAGTGGCATGCTCCTGGCCACGGCAGCCTCGACCTGCTAGGCTCAGGTGATTCCTCTGCCTCAGTCTTCTAAGTAACTGGAACTACAGGCATGCGCCATCACGCCTGGCTACATTTTCTTGATTTATTGTAGAGATGAGGTGTTGGCAAGTTGCCTTGGCTGGTCTTGAACTCATGGGCTCAGGCAACCCTCTCACCTTGGCCTCCCAAAGTGCTGGGATTATAGGCGTGAGCCACCGTGTCTGGCCACGAGTTTGATTTTCATAGGAGAGTCAGCTGAGAGCATCAACAGCCAGAGTTCATTCCATGACTTCAGGAGAAATGTCCAAGTCAGGCCTCAGGGTCCTCTTCTCCTTTACACTAGCTGACAGCAGGTGCTACCCAGAATCCTCCAGAGGGTCTGTGGTCTCAACCAACTCTTTGGTCCCAACTTCTGTATCAGTTAAGATCTAATGGATGTTAGCAAAATAGAGACAAAAACAAATACAAGGACAAAGGCAAATTTATAAACTTTAAAAAATCCTCCAGTGAACTCAAGAAGAGAGGCATTTATTGGAATGATCCAGAGAGAAAGCTTGCAGGATTTAAGGCATGCATGTGTGCACAGGCTTAGTGCTGAGCAGGATCAGAAGGACTTGGAGTCTCAGCAGGAGGAGAAGAGCTTCTCCCCAGACCTCAGCGCTGCGGTCTCACGCCTCTGAGGGTTTTCCTGGGGAGAGATTCTGATTGGCCCAAGCGGGGCTTACAGCCAAAATCCATGGCTAGGGTACAGGGAAAACAAGGGGCATTGGTCTGAACAGAAGGCATCCCCATCTGGGCCTTTCCCGGACCATCCTTCTCATCCCCCATAGGGGGTAATAGAGGAACAGGAGTTTCTGCCTCTCGGACCCCCTCCTTCCCTAGGATTGCCTAACTGGGCCGCCTCAGGAAGTCCTGAGTGGCTGTATTTAGTTACCGGCAAGGAGACAGCAGGGTGATGGAGCCTTAAAGGCCATTGAACTTTCTATTCATTCCCTATTTCATGGCTTGAGAGGTAGATCAAGGGAGGCATGAGGAGTAGACTTGCACTGCGAGATCAGAACAGAGTATCAAAAGTAGATTCACGAGCCTGGTGGTGACAAGGACGTAGACGGGGAGGTAGGAATGTCCTGGACTTTCAGAAGCATTTGCAGGAGGATGCTGGCCGGGACTGAAAAGGAGAGAGGCCCAGAGGAGGTGGAATACACCCGTGAGGCTCAGGGAGCCAGGGGTGGAGCTCAGCCCAGAGCCGGGTGTTAGGTGGTGGAGGAAGGACTCCCTGTGGGGTCACTCTCTCCAGGAAGGAGGGGGACGGGGTTTGTCCCCACAGTGGGAGCCCTGGCAGATCCAGAACTTCTTGACTTGCTATCTCTCAATATGGTGGAGCCCTCAAGATGGACTCCAGAGGCCTAATTGGGGAAAGCAGTGCCTGCACCCCAAAGTGGAAAGAAAGGACAAGGACGGAAGGGACTCTGATCCAGAACACAGTGTTAACCCTCTCCGAGACTGAGAAGGAGCCCGACCCTGCAGCGGCCAGAAGAGCCTCTGACTGACACACTGCAGGAAGGAATGTACCAGCTGCCACTGAAGCCACAAGAGTATCCTAAGGCCAGAAAGCTCCAAGGCTGAGGGAAACATGACTTTAGGAAGGAGTTGCTGATGGGGATGATGGGTCTCCTAACTTGAGTTGCACCTTTCATTTGCTGTACCTCGAATTTTAGTTCAACAAGTTGGTCAGACACGGTGGGCCATGCCTGTAATCCCAGCACTTTGGGAGGCTGTAGCAGGAGGATCACTTAAACCCAGAAGTTTGAGATCAGCCTGAGCAACTTAGATCTCTACAAAAATTACAAAAAAAGTTACCTGGGCATGGTGGTGCATGCCTATAGTCCCAGCTATTCAAGAGGCTGAGGTGGAATTATCATGTGAGCCTAGGAGGTTGAGGCTACAACAGCCATGATTGTGCCACTGCACTCCAGTCAGGATAACAGACTCAAAAAAACCTTTTTTTTTTAACAAGGCTATTGGCCAAGTCTTTTCTGAATTCTCTTTATATTTGTCCTACCTGCCAGAGCCTCGGCTCTTGTGAATATTTAAACGATACTGAGTTGGGGCCTGCATCTCTCCTATAACGTGTCTGATTCTAAGGTCACAAAGCTGAAGTCTAGCAAATGACAGAAAGAACCAAGAGAACGTGCTCTCTCAGAAAGAGTTTAAGGAAGGATGAGCCAGAGGGAGTGTTGCAGAAGACCACAGAATGGGAGTGGAAAAATAAATGAAACAAAATGCTGCCCACTTCATTCATTCTATGATTCATTCATCAAACGCTGATTGGCAGCCCATTTCCATTCATGTGCCCAGCACTTGCTAGGTTCTGGTGACATAAAGAAGAGTCAGGTGGACTCCTGTCCTTCCTGGAGTTCAGGGTCGAGATGGGGCACATGCAAATGACAGTGTAGAGGGACACAGCCTTTCAGCCACAGCTTCTCCATGTTCGTGCTCTCCTCTCCCCATCCTACCCCTGCACTGCAGCAACACTGAGATGCTCGTGGCTTCCCCGCATCCCTAGAGGCTCCCTCTCCATTCCTCTGCAAGTGCCCACTTCTCTGCCATTTTGTGCACCTGGCCCTCTCTGCTGGTCCTGCATGGCTCACTCAGCACAGAGCAAGTTCCTCTGTGCCCTGCCTGGACCCTCAGTGTGGTGCTGATGCTTCTTCTCTGGGCTCCTAGAAGCCCATGGGCTTCCTTCTGGCATCCTTTAGTTTGAGTTTGCTTGGGGTCACTATTTTACCACTTCACGTGGAAAATGGGTACCTTGAAGCTGCACAGGTGCATCTACTACCCCTTCCAGCCTTTCTGTTATTGTTGTCATGTACACACCTGTTATAAACACTGCAAGACAGAATTTTACTTTTTGCTTTAAAAAAAGTCACATGTAGCCGGGCTCAGTGACTCAGCCTGTAATCCCGCGCCTTTGGGAGGCTGAGGTGAGTGGATTGCCTGAGCCCACGGGTTCGAGACCTGCCTGGGCAACTTGGCGAGACCTCATCCCTACAATAAATCAAAAAATCAACCGGGCGTGGTAGCGTGTGCCTGTAATTCCAGCTACTTGGAAGGCTGAGGCGGAAGGATCGCCAGAGCCCAGCAGGTCGAGGCTGCGGTGGCCGGGAGCGGCCAATGCACTCCAGTCTGGGTGACAGAGTGAGACTCCAACTCAAAAAAAGGCACATGTGAGCCAGGTGCAGTGGCTCATGCCTGTAATCCCAGCACTTTGGGATGCTACAGCAGGAGGATTGCTTGAGCCCAGGAGTTCAAGACCTGCCTGGGCAACAAAGTGAGACCTCATCTCTGCAAAAATTTTAAAAAATTAGCCAGGCATGGTAGCACACACCTGTAGTCCTAGCTACTCAGGAGTCTGAGGCAGAAGAATCGTTTGATCCCAGGATGGTAAGGCTGTGGTGAGCGGTGAGCATGCCACTCCACTCCAACCTGGGTGACAGAGTAAGACTCTGACTCAAAAAAAAAAAAAAAGTAACACATGAGCTGGGCATATTGGCTCATGCTTGCAATTCCAGCGCTTTGGGAGGTTAGATTGTAGAATTGCTTGGACTCAGGAGTTCAATACCAGACTGGATGAAAAGTGAGACCCATCTCTACAAAGAGACTTTTAAAAATAGCCAGGCATGGTAACACACATTTCTAGTCTCAGCTACTAGGGAGGCTGAGGCAGGAAGATCACTTGTGCTCAGGAGGTTGAAGCTGCAATGAGATATGATCGCGTGACTGCACTTCAGCCGGGATGACAGAGCAAAACTCTGTCTCTAAAATAAAAATGATAACAAAAATAAATTAAAAGTCATGTATTTTAAATACATTTAGAAAAATAGACCTTCTAGATATTTATATTTTCTGATGCTTTTCATATATATACATTTTTTTTTGGTCTAACATGTTGGCCAGTTGGGTCCCAAGGGATGTTGCAGTTCCTTGAACTCTGTGATCTCAGAATTCGCATGATAACCGGGATGTGATGGTGACTGGATATGGGAATGTGGTGGTGTCCAGGAACTCGGATATGCCAGCAGCCACAGAGCCCCCAAAGAGTGTTGGAGTTCTCATGGTTTGGGGTCGGTGAGCTCAGCCCCAAGAAGTATTCACAGCTCTGTTGGTTCAGCCAGCCCCTGAATTGTGTTATACCTCCACTGACCCAGTTGGCTTTGTCTGTTTCATCAGCTCCTTCGGTTCTGTCAGCTCCACCAACTTCATCAGTTTTGTCAGCCCTGTAGTTCTGCTGGCCCATCAACTTTGTTGACTGGCATGTCAGCCTCTGGGATGTTCAGTTCTCCTAGTCAACAGCTATTCTAGTCCAGCTGTCTTCAGAGGGACGTGGACACTGGAGAGTAAGTAGGAATTTATTAGAGGATAGGAATACTCCCAGTAGTAGGAGGGGTCCCAAAAGGGTTCCCAGCAATGCCTCTGCAGGCAGGGGTTTATATAGTCCCAAGAGCCTTCTGATTTGTTGTCAATAGCATCATTCCGAGAGAAGCACTATGGTGTGGGATAGTAAATGAACCAAATTGGGGAGGTTGGGAAGGGCCAATCAGGGAGAAGGGCATGAAAGTAGTCCACAGGCCTGGAAGTGGGTATGTTCACTCCAGTTCATGGGACTTGCAGGAAGTTGATTTTTTTTTTGTTTTTTAAACCAAGAACCTGCCCTGTCTGCCTATCCAGTGTCTTGCTTTCTCCCATCTCATACCCCCCTCTGGAGTAGTAACTTACCTTCCATTAGAGAGTAGGGATGATGACCAGTCTGGCTACATCCTGCTGATCAAGGGTGTCATATGAGAACAGCAGCTAGGGACCCTCTGGAGGGTGTCCTAAGGGTCCTCTATAGTAGGAAGCTTCCATACAAGCCTCCATTTTCATCACCATGCGGAGTTTGACTACCTCTAAATGAGAGGAAACACATTTTACAATGAGGTTAAGTATGCATGGACTAACTATGAGTAATGTGAAAAAAGGAGCTAGCAAGGAAACAATTCGCATTCATATATTAGAGATTCCAAGAGAGGATGGAAAGGATTGCAGCCAACTAGGGCCTGAGCCCGTCTGTTCCTGCAAAATATCAATGATTTTGATATTATTTTTTATGACCTGCAGGTTTTCTTCTACCTGGGAGGAAGTGTTAGTCCAGAAAAAAGAAGTTTCTTTTAATAATGTGCAAGTTCATCCTTGTTCTGCTATGAGCGTGTCCAATGCTGGATGATTATGCAGGACCCCAGTAGCTAGTAAGTAAATGGTTGTTTGTTGATTCTCAACAGCAACTACAGTGGCTTTTCATCCTTGTTGTACCATGAGGGTGAGATTTAATATGGATCTTCCTTTTTTTTTTTTTTTTGAGTTGGAGTCTCGCTCTATCGCCCAGACTGGAGTGCAGTGGCCGCTCCCGGCCACCGCAGCCTCGACCTGCTGGGCTCCGGCGATCCTTCCGCCTCAGCCTTCCGAGTAGCCGGAATTACAGGCACGCACTACCACACACGGCTGATTTTTTGATCTATTGTAGAGATGAGGTCTCGCCTGCCCAGGCGGGTCTCGAACCCGTGGGCTCAGGCAATCCACTCACCTCAGCCTCCCAAAGGCGCGGGATTACGGGCTGAGCCACCGAGCCCGGCTTCTCCTGAGTTTTATATGCTACTCTATGACATATATATATATACCATTTTTTGACAACCGTGTACCCTCTATTTTTTTTTTTGACCTGTACTTTCCTTCCTTTAAATAACCATCCACTTTATTGCAGGACAAAAATTTGTCATACAAGATCTTTTTCTATATAAACCATTATGTCCTTTACATTCTTCCTTACCAGAAATACACTTGCACAACAACTACCTTCTCTTCATCTTTCCTTTGCTTTCTGACTTCTTTCCTTCCACCATTTCATATAACCTTCTGCATTTATATGTTGAATTAATCCTAGCAACTTGCAATGAGGTTATATAGTCCAACATGGATGGCCAGGACCAAATGGATGACACCTGTGTTAATTAAATTAATTTGGGTTCAAGTGCCCTAATATTCGCCTGGGGGTTTTTGGGGTGATGGTGAGTTATGCCAGGTACTTTACTAGGTTCCCTACCCACCTCAGTGGCCATGAGATTCACAGTCTGCTTGAGACACAATAGTAAAGCTATCAGGAGGAGGTAGAGAATGTCCCTCCTGTGGGGATAGGCAGCAATTTGAATAATTCCCCTGTTGAGCCAATGGAGGGAGACAGGTGGTGCCAGGTGTTCTCTTCTCTCTCCAGAATAGAGCATACCTGCTTTCTGATGACGCTCTGGCCTGCAGAGTGGACAAAATCCTGGAGATTTAGGCCTCTTTGGGGCAACCAGGCTTCTAGTGCCCCCGCAAATTGTACCCATAGCAACAGATACCATTCCTTTAGTAGGTTCTTACCAGGTCTCTGATGGGCACTTGGAGCTTTGTCGCCAATGGCAACTGCCAATTGAGATGCTTCTTTTGGTCATCTGGTTCTGCATCCCTCCATTTTGGCACCCTGTTGCATCTCTAATGTCTTGGTTTATCACATTTATAGCAGGTAGCAGGTGCACCTCGTGGATCCTGGGGTCAAAAAGCCTAAAAGGCAGTCACTAGACCCTTTGCCTTTGTCTTGTGTCCCCTCACTGCTGAAGGAGTGAAGAGAAGAACAGTGCAGGATCCTTCCCAATCTGGACCCAAAGAATGGGAAAGAGAGGAAAGGCTCTTAACCAGTACCAAGTCTCCTGAGTTCCATATACCACTCTACGACATACACATGCCATTTTTTGACATCTGTATACCCTCTATTTTTTGGTCCTATACTTTCCTTCCTTTAAATAACCATCCATTTTATTGTAGGACAAAGATTTGCCATACAAAATCTTTTCCTATCCAAACCATTCTGTCCTTTACATGCTTCCTTTCCAGAAACACACTTGCACAACAATCTTCTCTACATCTTTCCCCCCATCCCCTGGCAGAATCCCATTACTGCTAATCTCACCCCCCTCCGGCAATTTCCCACTACTGATAATCTTTCTCTTTTTTTGAGTTGGAGTCTCACTCTGGACTGGAGTGCAGTGGCCGCTCCCAGCCACTGCAGCCTCGACCTGCTGGGCTCCGACGATCCTTCTGCCTCAGCCTTCCAAGTAGCTGGAACTACAGGCGCGCGCTACCATGCCCAGCTAATTTTTTGGATTTTATTGTAGAGATGAGGTCTCGCTAAGTTGCCCAGGTGGGTCTCGAACCCGCAGACTCTGGCAATTCACTCACCTCGGCCTCCCAAAGCGCAGGATTACAGGCTGAGCCACCGAGCCCGGCGACAATCCTTTTCTTAGAGTATTATGATAATTGCTCAAGGTCCACTTACGAGTGAGAATGTGTGATATTCAGTTCTTTGTTTCTTTGATAGCTCACTTAGCATTATAGACTCTAAGTCCATCCAAGTTGCTGTGACATTCATAATTTTGTCTTTCATTATGGCTGCATAATATTCCATCCTGTATATGTACCACATTTTAAAAATCCAGTCCTCACTTCAACCTCCTGGGCTCAAGTGATCCTCCTTCGATGGGCAGCACAGTTGGTTCCATGCTTTTGCTATTGTGAACAATACTGCAATAAACATGCACGTGCAGGTATCTTTTGCATAAAGTAATTTGAGTTCTTCCGGGTATATTCCCAGAAGGGGAATTGCGGGGTTGTATGGAAGGTCGATTATTAGACCTTTTAGGAATCGCCAAACTGTTTTCCACAGAGGTTGTACTAGTTTACATCCTCACCAACAGTGTAGAAGTGTTCCCTTTTCTCTGCATCCTCTCCAGCATCTGTTGTTTTTTGAGTTATTGATGATGGTCATCCTGACTGGAGTTAAGTGGTATCTCAGTGTGATTTTAATTTGCATTTCTTTGATGACTAGTGAGGCTGAGCATTTTTTCAGGTATCTGTTGTCTGCTCGTATGACTTCTTTTGAGAAGTTCCTATTTGTATCTTTTGTTCACTTAGTCATGGGGCTGTTTGTTTTTTTTTGTTTTCAGCATGTTTGAGCTCATTGTAGGTCGTAGATGTTAGGACTTTGTCAGATATACAGTTGGCAAATATTTTTTTTGACTCCCTGCTCTCTTGAGGCTTTCTTTGGTTTTGCAGAAGTTAGTCAGTTTGATGAGGTCCCACTTGTCTATCTTATCCCTTATGGCATGGGCACTTGGGGTTTTAATCAGGAATTGTTCACCAGTTCCAATTTCCATAAGGATGTCTCCTGCATTTTCTAAAGTTTTTACAGTTTGAGGTTTACATTTAGGTCTTTGATCCATTTAATGTTGGCTTTTGTGTGTGGTGATAGGTAGGGGTCCTATTTTAATCTTCTGCATGTGGTCAGCCAGTATTCCAGCACCATTTACTGAGTAGGTTCTCCTCTCCCTAGTGATTGGTGGTGGAGGCTTTTTCAAAGATGAGTTGCTTGAGAAATTGAGGTTTTGCTTCTGGAATCTCTCTTCCGTTCCATTGGTTTATATGCCTGTTCTTTTACCAGTACCAGGCAGTTTTGATTATTGTAGCTTTATAATAAAGTTTAAAGCTGGGAGTGTGATACCTCCTGCTTTTTGTTTTACTGCTGAGGATTGTTTTGGCTAATCATGGTCGTTTATGCTTTCATATGAATTCCTGTATTTTCATTTCCAGGTCTGAGAAGAATGCTGCTGGTAATTTAATGGGTATTGCATTAAATTTGTAGATTGCCTTGGGTAGAATTGACATCTTAGCAACGTTGATTCTTCCAATCCATGAGCTTGGAATATTTTTCCATTTGTTTGTGTCATCTTGGATTTCTTTGAGCAGTGTTTTGTAGTTTTCGTTATAAAGTTTTTCACATCTCTGGTTAGGAAGATGCCAGGTTATTTTTTGTTATTGTTGCTATTGTGAATGGGATTGTGCTTTTTATTTGGATTTTCATTTGTCTATTGTGAGTGTATAAGAATGTGACTGACTTTTGCACCTTTATTTTATACGTTGAGACTTTGCCAAAGTCCTTTATTAGTGCAAAAGGGTTTTTGACAGATTCTCTGGGGTTTTTGAGGTATAGAATCAAGTTGTCTGCAAAGAGGGCTAACTTAACTTCCTCCTTTCCTATTTGGATACCCCTAATTTCCTTCTCGTCTGATTGCTCTGGCTGGGATTTCCAATACTATGTTGAACAGAAGGGGTGAGAGTGGGCATCCTTGTCTTGTTCCGGTTTTCTGGGGAAATTGTTCCAATTTCTGTTTGTTTTGTTGTATGTTGGCTGTGGGTTTCTCATAGACGGCTCTTACTATTTTGAGGTATAGTCCATCTATGCCTAGGTGGTCAAGGGTTTTTATCAAGAAGGGGTGCTAGATTTTATCAAAAGTTCTTCTGCATCTAATGATACAGTCATGTGGTTTTTGTTTTTACATCTGTTGATGTATTTAATTGCATTTATGGTCTTGTGGATGTGGAACCAGCCCTACATCCTGAGGATGAAATATACTTGGTCATGGTGGATGATTTTCAAGATGTGTTGTTGAATCCAGTTTGCTAGAATCTTGTTGAGAATTTTAGTATCTATGTTCATCAAGGATATTGGCCTGTAGTTCTCTTTTTTTGCTGGATCTTTACCTGGTTTGAACATCAATGTGATGTTAGCTTTATAAAATGATTTGGGGAGAGTTCCATCTTTCTTGATTGCCTGGAACACTTTAAATAGGATTGGTATCAGCCCCTCTTTTATGTTTTGTCAAATTCTGCCGGAAAGCCGTCTGGTCCAGGACTTTTTTTTGTAGGTGGTTTTCTTATGACATAGTTGATTTCCTGGGTTGTTATTGGTCTACTTAGGGTCTTGATTTCTTCTTGTTTCAATCTGGGGAGGTTGTGTGATGTCAGAAAGTCCTCCATTTCATTTAGGTTTTCGAGTTAGTTTCCATATGGGCGTACATAGTAATCGCTAATAATTTTTTGATTTCTTCGGGGTCAGTTGTGACTTCATCTTTTGCATTTCTGATTGTGTTTATTTGGACTTTTTCTCTCTTTTTTGGGTGAGTCTAGCTAGGGTTCCATCAATCTTGTTTATCCTTTCAAAAAACCAGCTTTTGGTTTCTTTTGGTTTTTTGGTATTATCTGTTTTTCTTCTATGTCCTGAATTTGGCTTTTATTTTGGTGATCTAGATTTTTCGGCTGAAGTTAGGGTTTTGGTGGTCTTGCTTTTCCAGCTTCCTTAGGTGATTTGTTGGGTTTTTAAGTTGTGATCTTTCCACTTTCTTCATGTATGTTCATAGAGATAGAAGTTCCCCTCTTAGGACTGATTTCATGGCATCCCAGAGGTTTTGGTAAGATGTTTCTTTGTTTTTTGCTTTTTTGTTTTTGAGTTGGCGTCTCACTCTGTTGCCCAGACTGGAGTGCAGTGGCCGCTCCTGGCCACCGCAGCTTCAACCTGCTGGGCTCCGGCAATCCTTCCGCCTCAGCCTTCCAAGTAGCCGGAATTACAGGCATGTGCTGCCATGCCTGGCTGGTTCTTTTTTTTTTATTGTAGAGATGAAGTCTCACTGCCCAGGCAGGTCTCGAACCCGCGGGCTCAGGCAATCCACTCACCTTAGCCTCCCAAAGGCGTGGGATTACAGGCTGAGCCACCGAGCCCGGCAAGATGTTTCTTTATTTTCATTTGTTTCCAGGTATCTTTTTTTCTATTTTTTAATTTATTTTTTGAGTTGGAGTCTCACTCTGTCATCCAGACTGGAGTGCAGTGGCTGCTCCCGGCCACCACAACCTCGACCTGCTGGGCTCCAGCGATCTGTCTGCCTCAGCCTTCCAAGTAGCTGGAACTACAGGTGTGCACTAGCATACCAGATTAATTTTTGATGTATTGTAGAGATGAGGTCTCGCCAAGTTGCCCAGGTGGGTCTCAAACCTGTGGGCTCAGGCAATCCACTCACCTCAGCCTCCTAAAGCGCTGGGATTACTAGCTGAGCCACCGAGCCCGGCTCCAGGTATCTTTTAATCTCTGATTTGATATCCGTGTTGTCTCAGGAGTTGTTTAGAACTGTTGTGTTTAGTGTCCATGTCTTTGTTGGTACCCTGTTGCATCTGAAATGGCTTGGTTTGCCAAATCCATAGCAGGTCGCAGGTGTACCTCAGGGATCTTGAGGTTTACTATCCTGTGAGGCAGCCGCTAGAGCCTTTGCCTTTGTCTTGTGTCCCCTCTCTTTTTCCCGAGCGTCCTCCTGATTCCTATTATAAAAGACTGAAGTGGCCATTTTCAGGAGATTCCTCAAGGTACTGTCTGGTCCTATGGTCTGCTTTTGCAGTTTCCTCCTGATATTTGGAGCTGCTTTAATAGTAAACCTATTACTAATCCTTTAGGATTAGTTGCCCTTTGAATGACTCAGGATCTACAGAGGTTTGCCTAACCAAAGCCTCTCTTAGCCTTTCCAAAGGGATTGAGGGATTTTTGTCTGCTTTCTGGTCTATCCTGGATAAGTTAGGGTAGTTGAGAGGTTTAGTCCTAGTCTTTTTTAAGCCTGCCAGTATCCACACCAGGAAGTGTCTCCTCCATTCCTCCAGGTCTCCATCAGGTCCCATTTAGGGTCCTCCAATGGTACTGCTGATTTCCCAACTGAATATGGTTCTTCCCCCCCTCTGGCAATATATGAAATGCAAAGTTCACCCTCAAATTCCTCTGTCTTTTGTAGGGCTACTTGTTTCTCAGTGGTTGTCAAGGTTTGGCTTGAGAGTAAAATAACGTCCTTCCAGGAGAGCTCAAATGCTTGTGTTAAATTCTGGAAAGCATCTATATACTGGTCAGGTCATCTGAGAACCTGCCAAGATCTTCCTTAATCTGTTTCAAGTCTCACAGGGAAAAGGGTACCTATATCCTACCAGGTCATGTTTACTAGGCATTTTCTTGTAGGGGCATAAGTAAAGTGGTAGTTCGTCTAGGGTGGGGGTTTTTTAAGTAGAACATGTTTGAAGTATGGGAAGGACCTTGATAAGGGGGACAGGACAGATCAGGAGCTGATGCCTTCCTCAGGGTTGGCTGTGGTGTTGGCATCCCTGATCCATTGGGACCATTCTTTGAAATGACCAATTTCCCCCATAGGCCAAGACCCTCCACCCCGCAACCTATAATTTGACCATGCTTGAATGCAAAAGAATCTAAGACACTTTTTCTTCAGTGTCTGAGGATCAACGGAGTCCCTGTGTCTCAGGATGCACTCGAGAACAGTGCACATTGCAAATAGCCAGATGTCCTATTACCCACCTGGAGAATGAGAGGCAAAAGAAAGGTGTCCCTTAGCTTTCATTCCTCCAAACAAGGCACATGACTAAGAAAGAAAGGAGAATGTCCTTTTACTTTCCTGTCCATCTCTGCTCATGGGGTTCCCCTCAGATGGAAGCATGACCTCCACCCATGTTTAACAGAAGAGACCTGGATCACAGGATTAGTCACGCTTACCTGCACAATGCTCAACCCTTGGCTGTCAGCTGTGCCTCTGGATTCCTCAAACCTAGCATTCCCCCTAAACTATTCTAAGTCTTAACACAATTGTTTAAGGGAGCAATTGTTTTTGGGCAAGGGATACTAACGGGGAGGGGAGGTCCTTGGGACCTTCCATGAACCATTGGCCAGTAGAATCGTGGATTGAACCAAGTTGTAGCATCGATATTAACAGGAGAAATTATTTGCAAAACAAAGTCCTCTCTTCCTGGTAAGGAATCACTTAAGTTTGGAGACATAAAAGTCCCTGAAGAAGGTATGCAGGTCCATCAAGATAGTCCCTTATGGCCTCTGGAAAGCCTAAAACAACAGTCAGCATGGTTTTGCTAATATAGAGCTTGCACAATCTGGTTCTAATAGGGCCAGTAATGACGGATTTAAGTTCTTTCTTTCTTTTTTTTTGAGTTGGAGTCTCACTCTGCCACCCAGGCTGGAGTGCCACGGCACACTCATGGCTACTCCAGCATTGACTTGCTGGGCTCCAACAATCCTTCTGCCTCAGCCTTCCAAGTAGCTTGAACTACAGGCGAGCGCTGCCACACCTGGTTAATTTTTAATTTATTGTATAGATGAAATCTCACCAAATTGCCTGGGCTGGTCTCAAATCTGTGGGCTCAGGCAAGCTACTCGCCTCAGTCTCCCAAAGTTCTGGGATTACAGGCTGAGCCACCCAGCCCAGCTGGAATCTAAGTTCTTAGGACATAGAGTTGAACAAGGTGCTTTAAAGGAAGAGTCCACTTTTATTCAACTTCTACTTACCTATAGAATATCCTAAAAGTGCCAACCACACCGCACATGCTAGGATGGAACTATGGAGCCAGGTTCTCCTTAAACAAAAGAAAGAGTGGGGAGCTATCTCAACAAGATGCCTCCCAAGAAAATTCTTCACATAGAGGAGTTTCTCTTATTCTCCAGGTTATGCTGATTCCTAACATGGTGGAAAAAACAAAAACAAATCCTCCTACTCTTTGCCAGTGAGTTATTTCACTATGAGAGAATTCTTAAAATCTTTATATCCCTGTGTCTCAGAAACAACAAAAACACATTATCTTCAGCTACATTCCAAGCCAGACTCAATACTATTCAGCAATGCCAGCTCCCTAGGCTGGAAAAACACCTTCGCATCAAGAGGAGATGGTAGCCATGGCAATCCCAAACAAAATAATGTATGATAGAAAAGGCTGAAGTAAATGTGGTAGAAAAGCTGAGGATAAGAAGCCTCAGAAATGAAAGTAAAGAGATGGATCTGCTTTAACTCACCCTTCTAACAAATCCCAGTTGAGCCCCCCAAAATCATATGGGATTTTTGTCTGGCTGGTTGGTGAGCTGGGCCCCCAAGTGATGCTGCAATTCACAGAGCTGTACTGCCAGCCCAGGATTCACATGGTGGCAGGGACATGATGGTTTCTGGGTAGGGGGAAATGGTGGTGTCTGAGAACTCCGAGATGCCAACAGTCACAAAGCCCCCAGAATGTGTTGCAGTTCTTTTAGTTTGGAGGTTGGTGAGCAGGACCTCGAGAAGTTTTCTCAGTTCTACTGGCTAGGAAACCAGGCCCCTAGGAGTGTTATAGCTCCACCAACCTTGCTGGCTTTGTCAGTTCTACTTCATCAGCTTTGTCAGTTCTGCTGGTCCCATCAGCTCTGCTGTCTTCCTCAGTTTTGTAGACTCCAGGGGAACTGGTTGTATCAGTTCCACTGGCTTCATCAGTTTCCTTTGCTCCACAGTTTCCATTAACCCTGTCAGCTTTTTCAGCCAGCAAGCCAGCCTGCGGTATCTGCAGCTCTCCTAGTCAGCAGCTCTTCTAGTCCCAGGTGGTCTTCAGCAGCTATTTCTAGCCTGGGTTCTTATCTCACATCCAGGAAGAATGAGGGACACAGACACTGGAGAGTGAAATTAGAGGATAGCAAAGCTCCTAGTAGAGGGAGGACTTCCAAAAGTGTTGCCAGTGATACCTCTGCAGGCAGAGGTTTATATAGTCCTTGAACCTAATGATTGGTTGACAACTCTATCAATCAGAAAGATGCACCATGATGTGGGATAGAAAATGCACCAATTGGGAGGAAGTTGAGAAGGGCCAATCAGGGAGAAGTATGTGAAAGAAGTCCATGGACCTGGAAGTGGATGTGTCCTCTCCAGTTCATGAGGCTTTTAGGAAGTTATTACCAGGGACCTGCCCTGTCTGCCCATCAGTTGTCTACCTTTCCTCTCTCAATATGTTTCTGGTGATTTGACTCTTCCTTTAGATTCATTTCTCTGGTTGGTAGAATTTGCATTTTTTATAGTACATTTATGGAGGTAATGGATTTGTTTAGTTTTTCTCTGTGTAGAAATATCATTATTTTGATTTCATTTAAATTCTTAAAATTTTATTTTGTTTTTTAAATTTATTGTAGAGATGAGTTCTTGTCATATTGCCCAGGGTGGTCTGGAACTTCGAGGCTCAGGCAATCCTCCTGCCTTGTGTTCCCAGATGCTGGGATTACAAACATGAACCACTGCACCTGGTTCACTAGTGACTACAGGTGTGATCCACTGCGCCAGGTCTGCTTTCATTTTTGAAATTTTTTTCATATGTAGAATTTTAGGTTGGAAGGTTTTGTTTTTCCTCAGTCTTTTAAAGACATTGTTCCACTCTTCTCTGGGATCCATAGGTTCTGATTTGAAGTTCTCTGTTGTTCCTTATATATGATGTGTTCTTTGTCTCTGGCTGCTTTCAACATTTTCTCTTTTTCTTTAGTTTTTAGGAGTTGTTTTATGATGGGTCTAGGGGATGTTGTCTTATAATTATTCCATTTGGGATTCACAGAACTTCTTAGATATGTAAATTTATTTCTTTCACCAAATCTGGGGAGTTTTCAGCAACTTTTTTCCCTACTTTATTCTCTTTTCTTTCCTCAGATTCCAATTCTCCAATTACTCATTATTCTTGGATTTTCTCACAGGTTCTTGAGACTTTGTTTATGTTTTTCGAATTTTTAAAAATATTTCCTGAGTTCGAATGATTTCTAAAAATAAATGTTTATGTTCGTTCTTCCTTTGCCATCCCCATTCTGCTGTGAAGCATGTTCTTCCATTTAATAAATTTCAAATACTGTATCTTTCAGTTCAAATTTTGTTTCTCTTCTTCTTTTTTGTATTTTCTATTTCTCTGCTGAGATTCCTACCATTTCATACAAGTGTATTTTTCTTTAAGTCAGCAAGGATGGTTACGGTAGATGCTTTTATGTTTTCATGTGTTAACTCCAATATCTGGGTCCTCTCAGGGTCAACCTCTGTCCATGCCTTTCTTTTTGAGCATGGGTTATATTTTTCTTGATATTTTATATGTCAAGTAATTTTTTCTTTTTATATATACTGGAATTATTAATCTTATGTTGAAGAAACTATGGGTTTCATTATATTCCTCCAATGATTGAATTTTTTCTTTTTGCTTCAGCAGGCAATTAATTTGGCTAAAGTTGAACAGCAAACTCTGTCTTGTACTTGCTGAGAGGCAGCTAAGATCTCGTTTCAGACTGCCTTTAGTCTACTTCATGCATGTGGTCAGGGTCAGTCAGTCACTGGGTAGAGATTCTACACAAATCTGGAGGTTTCCTTCTTTGGAAAACTCCTTTAGTACTTCTCCTCATTCTCCAGCAGTCATGGTTGCCCCTGGCTTTGTTCTCTGCTTTCCTCAGGTCAGTAGATGGTGGTCTTTCATTCATAGTTTTAGCTACTTTAGACTGTGCCATGACTGCAGCAGCTCTCAACAAAAAGCTGAAGAAATGGAAAACTCATCTGTGTCCATCATTTCTTTTATTTTGAATCCTCTCAAAATTGTCCTGTTTCTGCCCTAGAGCAGTTGTGTTGTATTTTGTATGGAGTGTATGACTGTTATCTGAAGGGGATACCTGAGTTTGTTTTTAGCCTTAGTTCCTTTGTTGACTTGCTATGAGATCTTGAGCAAGCTGCTGTCTCTGCTTTTATCTCAGTTTCCCTATCTACACAATAAATTAATAATTCTGTCTTTTCTCAAGAGAAGTAAATGAAAAAGAAGAAGCTGCATTGCAAAGTATGGTGTGCATGTCTGATATAATGATGCCCATCCCTCTTCCTGTCCTTCCTTCATGGTCTTCTAAGGGCCCAGGAGGGTGCCATGGACACTGATCCTAAGGAAACAGGCTTTATGAGGAAGGAGAGATTAGATCTCGGCATTCCAGCCCTATTCTCATCCTTTTGGTCTTGGTGGAGAATCAGAAAAGTTAAGATGAACACCTTTGGAATCAGACCTGGATTTCTATTCCTCTCTGTATCTCTGAGATTATGGATAAGTTGTTTTCCTCTCTGGATTTTCATTTATAAGATGTATACCTTCCTCCTAAAGGCAAGGGAAGAATTAAATATGAAGCTGAGCCGGGCTCAGTGGCTCAGCCTGTAATCCCGTGCCTTTGGGAGGCTGAGGTGAGTGGATTATCTGAGCCCGCGGGTTCGAGACCCGCCTGGGCAGCGAGACCTCATCTCTACAGTAAATCAAAAAATCAGCTGGGCATAGTAGCGCACGCCTGTAATTCTGGCTACTTGGAAGGCTGAGGCGGAAGGATTGCCAGAGCCCAGTAGGTCGAGGCTGCGGTGGCCGGGAGCGGTCACTGCACTCCAGTCTGGCGACAGAGTGAGACTCCAACTCAAAAAAAAAAAAAATGAAGCTGCTTGTAAAGATAGTAAAACAATAACATTCTGCAATTGACTGCTTCTCTCCACAGACATCAAGCAAAAAACGGAACTGGTTTTCCTTCTTTGGTGCCCTCTGAGTTTTGTAGCATTTAGCCCTTCCTTAGCTTCCTCTGTGTCCAGAGACAGGATGTGTTGCTGGGCAGAAGTAGGCTTCTGCAGAAAATCCAGGATTTTTGTTAACAGGCTTCCATGGCATTTTGTGTCCATCCAAGCATCGTTGGCCCTCAACCAGTACCCGTAAATTTCTACTTCCATTTAAAAAACATCTCACTTCTGCCGAGTCAAGTCAGGCATTGCATTGGGCACTGGGAAGTGGACACACTTGAGAAACTCACAGTCTGGTGACCATAGTCTCATAGAGGGGGACAGACAAGGAAAGAAGACATGTCGCTGGACTGAAGCACCCCAGAGCACTATAGAATCACTGATATGGTGACAGTCAACTCAACCAGGAAGAATCTGGAGGGTTCTCAGTAAAGGTTTTGCCTGATCTGGGCTTTGGAGGACCTAGAATTTTCCAGGTGATGGAATCAAGTGTTCCCAGAAGAGGAACTGGCACCCACACACACCTGGATGCAGGCAACTGTGTACATGGCATTCAGTGATCACAATCAGCACAACGGATTTTCATCTGATGCCATATTTGTGCTTCTGAAACTTCATGCTCTGCAAAAATGCACCACAACTTATGGGTCTTATGAGAAAGTGAGGCTGGGAAGACCCCTCTAAACCTACGGAATTTCATAACAGACCACCAAAAAAGCAATAATCCTGTTTAAAAATTCCTCCCACCAACATGGGAACCTGCCATCAAACCAGCCCGTGTTTGCATCCTCAGGTTCCAAGTCCTGATTCTTCCTTCAAGGTGGAGGTCCTAGAGAGCGTTGGCTATTTATAGAGACTATTTTTATCAAAATAAATATCAGATCCTGAATTTTGCCATCTTGGTCAACTTGCCATTTTGAGACAGCAGGAAATGTCTTCCCACTTTCCTTATCTGCATTCATAGCTGCACCAAAGAAAGGGGGAACTGTAGGGGACTATGAGTTTTTGGAGGTGCTGAACCAGTCATGATTTACACCCACAAGACTGTGGGTGATGTGAGGAAAAAGGTGGACCTGTAGGTTGTCTGCTTTTGCTAAGTCTTCATAATTAAGAAGGTTGTTTGTAGCTGGGCTCAGTGGCTCAGCCTGTATTCCCGCGCCTTTGGGAGGCTGAGGTGAGTGGATTGCCTGAGCCTGTGGGTTCGAGACCCGCCTGGGCAATTTGGTGAGACCTCATCTCTACAATAAATCAAAAAATTAGCCGGGTGTGGTAGTGCACGCCTGTGGTTCCAGCTACTTGGAAGGCTGAGGCAGAAGGATCGCTGGAGCCCAGCAGGTCATGCCTATAATCCCAGCACTTTGGGAGGCCAAGGTGGGAGGATTGCTTGAGGGCAAGAGGTTGAGATGAGCCTTGGCAGCATAGTGAGACTCTATCTCTGTAAAAAAATTTAAAACTTAGCTAGGCATAGTGGCATGTGCCTGTAATCCCAGCCAGTTGGGAGGCCAAGGTGGGAAGATTACTTGAGCCCAGGAGTTCGAGACCAACCCGAGCATAGTGAAACCTCATCTCTACAAGAAGTACAAAAATTAACCAAGCATGGTAGTACACACCTGTAGTCCCAGCTACTCAAGAGGCTGAGGTGGAAGGATCCCTTGAACCCAGGGAGTCGAGGCTGTGGTAAGCAGTGTTTGTGCCACTGCACTCCAGAGCAAGAGAGTGAGACCTTGTCTCAAAAAACAAACAAACAAACAAACAAACAAACAAACAAAAGTTACAGTGAGCTCTGATTGTGCCACAGCACTCCAGTCTAAATAAAAAAATAAACACATATTCTGGGGAACATGCATTATGTCAACATCATTCTACTAGAGTCATTAGCGTCAAAACAAAACTAAACTAAAAAAGTAGCCACAAGTACTGCATTCACTGAGCACTTATGACATCCCAGCCTCCTGCTGGGAGCTGGGGATGCCCTTGGGCTTGAGGTGGCAGCACAGGAGAGTAAGAAAGGAGTCCAGGGTGGAGACGGGCTAAGGCCACACCGCTAGTTAGTGCTTGTCCTGGGAACAAGACTTGGAGTCTACAGTTTGCCAGGAGACCCCAGCCAGACCCACACAGGAAAGGAGGTTGGAACATGGGTCAAGGCTGGACATGAGCCAGTCTCCAAGTTGGCCAGCAAGGGTGGGACTGAGGGTAGGGGTGGAGCCAGCCGAGGGGTGGTGCGGAGGGAGAGGGGGAGCCAGACAACTTGTTTGTTCTGGGTGATTAGCTCCTCTTGGGGATGTTTATTTAATATTTGGTGGGGTCTAGTTAGAACTCAGTACCATGAGACCTCAGGTTGGCAACTAGCATCACCAGAGGTGACAATGTCTGAGTCTCATTGGCAGTGATCCCAGGTGGTAGGGAGGAACCTGGCTTTCCTCTCACCTCATCCTCAATTCACCCTTCAAAGGAATTCATTTGTCCCCATTATGACAAATGAAGAAACTGTGGCACAGGAAGTTCAGGTAACTCGTCCAAGGTAGCAGAGGATTCAAAGTGAGGTTTATCTCACTGCTCTTTGTGTGTCCCTGTGCCCTGGAAGGTGGAGGGGGAGGTGGGAGAGGGAGGATTCTCCAGCCTCTGCATGGGTTCCTGGACCATGTAGGGCATGGTCAGTGACCCCAGAAGGCAGCAGCTGTGGGGCATGTGCATTTCTCTGGGTACTTCAGAAGAAACAGAAAAGGTAGAAATTGGACATGGAGACCAGAGACCTGGACTTTTGTCCAGGTGGCCTGGTTCCATGGGAATGGACTTTAGGGAAATCACTAGTGTGGTCTGGGTCAAAACTGGCCCAAGAAACCTGACCCCCTGGAGACTCTCCCCAGGTGCTGCTACTAAGGCCTGATGGAGAAGAGGAGTTCTCCTGAGATGCAAGGAACCCAGAGGCTGTTTTACCCACCCTGTCTCTGAGCACCTACTTTTGCCAGGTCCCGCAGAGAAATTGAGGCCCTGGGAAGGGAGTGACTTGCTGTGTTAGGAGGCTGAGCAGGCAGATCACAGTACTCTGCTTTCCTGGCTCTCTCCCATCTGGGATAGTGGAGGAAGAAAGAGGAGGTGCTGTGTGTCCTGGAAAGGAAAGATGACCCAGACGGGGGCAGGAGAAGGGCATGTTGCAGACACCGTGACCCGGCTTTACCGTTGCAAGATAAAAAAGCCAAACTGGTAATCCTGCGCCTTTGGGAGACTGAGGTGAATGGATTGCCTGAGGCTGCGGGTTTGAGACCTGCCTGGGCAACTTGGCGAGACCTCATCTCCACAATAAATAAAAAATTAGCCAGGCGTGGTAGGGCACGCCTGTAGTTCCAGTTACTTGGAAGCCTGAGGCGGAAGGATCGCCGGAGCCCAGCAGGTCGAGGCTGTGGTGGCCGGGGGCGGCCACTGCACTCCAGTCTGGGTGACAGAGTGAGACTCCAACTCAAAAAAAAAAAAAAAAAAGCCAAACTGCAGACATGTGTGTGTGTGTGACTGTGGATGTGTAAGCCTAGAGACCTCTATATTTGTAGGAGCAGAGACAAACCTGGAAGGACACAAACCAGGCTGCTCCCAGCAGTAGGGGAAAATTAGTTGGCAATGGGATAGAATTCTATTTCTTACTTTACAGACTTTGGGGTTATTAAAGCCACATTTTCCCCTTTAAATCTCAGAGTTGGGATGTCTGGCATTGTTTTCCACTGTGCCCACCAAGAACAGTATAACTCTGAGTAAGTCACTTTCCCTCTCTGGGCCTCATTTTGTTTCACCTGATTGATGGGATTAGGGTCTTTTGCCCTGCTGACTCCTCAGAATTGTGAATACTCAATGAAATTCTGAGTAGTGAGGGGCTCTCTGGAGGTGGGGAGGTGAATAGAGAGTGGAGTGAAGGGAAAGCCGGGCTGCAAACCTAGATGCCCACAGAGGCCAAACCGGAACTGGGGTGAACTGGAAATCCAAGCTGCCTCCTCATATATGCAAACAGACACACACACGCTCATGCAGCCTACACATGGTGTCACTGATAAGATGAGTTACCTTTTGGTAACAATCACCAGGAAATGGGGACCATAAAAGTTACTACTGAGAAAATGCGGCTGTA
Source organism: Carlito syrichta (assembly GCF_000164805.1). Lineage (NCBI taxonomy): Eukaryota > Metazoa > Chordata > Mammalia > Primates > Tarsiidae > Carlito > Carlito syrichta. Next base: position 282,368 of record NW_007257213.1, on the reverse strand, counting down.
GCTTGAGTTCTATATAATGCTCTGTCAGTCACATAGTCAATGCATTGGTACCAGCAACCCTAAATTCATAAAAATGGACTGTGCAACCAAAGGGGTTAGCAGAGCAGTTCCAGAAATGCCAGGCACCAGGTTCTGCTCCCTGCATTCTAAATTCAGAAATAAATGTCTTTCTGCCAGTTCCCTGCCTCTTGATTTATTTGCGTTGAGAGATAACAGGTGAGCGTTTATTTGAACCATAACGGTACTTGTACTGAGTTTCCTCAATGTTTTAAAATATTAGGAACACTACCGGGCTGATGACCAGCTTTTTGGGCATGAGGGGCCTCTTGGGTAACTGTCAGGTCTAGACATTCCTTGGGGGACACCTTCTCTTGCCTCCAGGGAGCACCAGCCTGCACCAGCACCAGCCAGCAAGAAGTCTGCTCTCCAGGACACAGGAAGATGGTGACAAGGGTATTCTAATCAGTTGCCCTCACAGGCCTGTGGTTGGCAGGGAGGTCCATAGTAGACCCAAACTCCAGAATTGTAAAGAAGTTCATCCTGGGTCAGAACAGAAAATAGTAAGACCATGGTGTGGACCACCCGAACATTCTAGAAGATGCTTCCTCGGAGCAGGGCTGTGGCTCCCCCTCGGGTTCCGGGGATAGGCTGAAGTGGCAGTCCTGCACACTGGCACCCTGGGCTGCTTTATTTGGCTGGCGCAGTTGCTAGGACACTACCCAGGCCCCCAGCAATGACCTGTTCAGCCACCGGACAGAAAATAGGAGGAGGTGACAGGAGACGGGGTGGGGCCAGGCGATGGAGGGCTTTATGTGTGTTGGGAATTCAGGCTACAGAATTAGTCCCATGATCATTGTCACATCAGTCACTCCGGGGGTGTCTTGATCGCCACCATTTCCTAGCGACATTGGGCAGGGATTGTTGCTTCTTTGGGCTTATTCACGGTTCAGGGATGGGCCCTTGGTGGTCTGAGGTTTGAGGGCTTCCTCCTGGGTGTCCTCGGGCCAGTTGGCTCTTCTCTCTGCCTCCATGGGACGTGTGTCATGTGTGAATAACAGTAGCTGCCACGTGAGGTTACTGGGAAGACCCAAGGGCTTCACAGGACATCACCCGTAAGAGCCTCACTCCTTGGGAGGGTGAATGGGAGGAAAAAGTGCTCTGCCAAGGGAAAAGCCCAGAATAAATGTTGTCACCTGACTTGTCCCAGTTGGATTTCAGTCTTCCGGCACTATGTGCTCCTTGTGTCCACCGGAGGGAGACACTCGTCCCTGGGAGGAGGGAGAATGGCTGCTACAGGGAGCTTGGTTGGGACGCACCCTCCATCTGTGCGTCAGCTTAAAGAGATGACCAATGTTTGTCAAAACAGTTGCACAGACACTCCTGAGCCATTAACCTTACCTGTGCCACCCTGCTCTGTCACCCTGAGCAAGCCACTCCATATCTGGCCAGCTTCCTCATCTGTCAAGTAAAGTACCCTGTATCTTTGCCACCAGACTGTGTTCCTTGCACTAGGGGCATCGGCTTCATGTGGAGATGGTTAGACACAGTCTCAAACACCACCCCGACCCTCTGAATCAGACGCTGCACTTCAACAGGATTCCCAGGTGACCTTCACACATTTGATCAGAATCTTGACCATCTTTGGCCTCAGGATACATCTCCTGGGACCCTCCTGAGTTGATGGGCTGCTTAGAGCCATCAGTGGGATGAGGGTGGTGGCTGCCCTGTCTTCCGGGGACACTGTGTGACCTATGTAGGTCATCATTGTGCCTGTGAGTGACTCACTGGGTCCTTAGGTGCAGGCGGAGCAGGGGAGGGAAAAGGAGAGGGGCACAGAACCAGGGCAAAGCAGGCAGTGGGAGGGGTGGCAGTGTGTGAGCCCGAAGCCCACATAGCACCACATGATCTGGGGTCTGTGGCCCTCTAAGACACAGACATGGCGAACTGAAACCCATGCCCTGCTGGTAGAGATGCCCAGCCCTCCCCAAGGTTTCAGAGCATTCTTAGCTTCCTTGGTCATCGTGCTGGCTTGGATGCTCTGGCTGGCCACCTGTGCTCCTTACTCTGAATACAAGCCCGGTGTGCAATTCAGCCCCTTCCTGTCAGTTCTGCCCCAATGGATGCAGGATTTCCCATGGCTGACAGATCCTTGAATGGAGGGGGCATTTGCATCCCAATACAAGCTACATGGATCTGGGTTTAGACATGCCCAAGTCTCCTTCAGTCTTGACATTCCACAGGTCCCCGTGGCTTCCTCTGTACCCCCACCTCCATCTCCTTCTCCGTCTCTGGTCCCTCAAAAACTCCTGAGAAAATTCTCATTCTACTAGACCAAGTAACCCTGACCTCACGCTCTGCCCGGCTCAACTTATAACATTCAAAACTGGGAGGAGTCCACTGTCCCAGGAGGGTGGGGGAGTGCTGGGAAAACCCATGATCTGGAAACAGCTTTTGCCTGCAAGGGGCAGAAACCCACCAAGGCCAGTGGACGACAGGTGGGACATCCTCAGGACACAGGCCATCTCAGGAAGTTCAGGGAATAGCCCCAGCAGAAACTGTCACTCCAGAAGTCATAGCAGAAGCTGTGACTCCCCAGACTGGGAGCTGGAGATGGGCCTTTCCAGGAAGTAGCTGGATTCTGGGACATCCTCATCACTTCCAGCCCCTAAGATAAACAGTCCACCTGGTCCTGCCATGCCTCACATTCACCCTCCTCACTTGTGTCCACTGAGCTGTCCTTTCCCACTGTTCTTTGATGGCATTAGAGACCTCAAATTCCTAATTCTGCCTAATTGTATATTTTTCCAAATAATTCCAAATCTTGTACCCAGAATATGGTTGTGAACACAAAAGTCAAAAATTTCTCTTTGTTGTCTAACTTGGATCCCTCACGAGGGATGGAGGCCTTAGTGAAATGCTCAGAGAGGTTTCACTGAGGGATCAAAAAAGCATAGACGGGGCCTGTAAACCCAGCAGGTTGGGAGGCAGAGGGGAGGATTGCTTGAGCCTAGGAATTCAACACCTGCCTGGATAACATAGACCTCATCCCTAACAAACAATTTTTTAAAAATCAGCCAGGCATGGTGACACATGCCTATAGTCCCAGTTACTTGGAAGGCTGAAGCAGGAGGATGCCCTGAGCCCTGGAGGTCAGTCTGCAGTGAGCTGTGATGGTGTTACTGGACTCCAGCCTGGGGGACAGAGTGAGACTCCATCTCAAAAAAAAAAAAAAAAAAAAAAAAGCATAGGAGAGAGAAGAATCACAGTATCTGCTTTCCAGAGCAGGAGCAGACCTGACTCCTGGTCAACCTTCAGGATCAAAGCCACCGACCTCTCAGATCACATCACCACTTGGACTTTAATGTTGAATTCAATACATCATCCATGTTGTTGAGTGAATGAATTAGTATTTGTTGGGCTCTTTGTTACAGCAGCTCAGCATCAGTATCCTAATCAACACAGGGGCGAGCTCTCGATCTCGGCCCTGCCCCACCCTTGACATTGAGTCCTCCTACTTTTTCTGAACTCTGCTCTGAACTCTGCCTTTCTGTCCAGCCCCTTTGGATTGCCTATTGCTTGGATGGCCTGTGCCTTTGACACTGACTTCCCCCAAGGTCCTGGCTCTGGCCCCCTCCAAGGAGGCCCCGTGCTGAGTGACCACTTTAGGCATCCAAGGCTCAGTTTCCAGACCAGGTCAGTCCAGCTCAACATCAGGAGAAAAGTGGTGATGAGTACACAGAACCGTTCTGTTCCAGTTTTACAGCTATTTTACAATTGTGTTGTTTATCTTGTGAGTCTATATCTTTTTTACAAATAAAAGAAAGGCTAGCATTCAAGTGCTGAATGGTGGCTGTGAGATCATTGGGTAAAAGAAGAGAAACTGGATTGGTTGTGTTGGTGAATCATACCTGTAATCCCAGTACTTTGGGAGGTTGAGGCAGGAGTATCACTTGAGGCCAGGAGTTTGAAAACAGTCTGGGCAAAATAGTGAGACATCTATCCTTAACAAAAAAAAAGTTTGTGTGTGTGTGTGTGTGTGTCTGTTTTAATTAGCTGGGCATAGTGGCACACACCTGTAGTTCTAGCTACTGAGGAGGCTGAGGTGGGAGGATCACTTGAGTTCAGGGGTACAGCAAGCTATGATCATCACTGCACTCCAGCCTGGGTGACAGAGTGAAAACCAATCTCTGAAAAAAAAAGTCATGGCCAGCTGTGTGACCTGGGGATAATGACTTAGTTCTCTAGGTGTATTTCCTTATCTGTACATGGAGATAATAAATAACCTCAGGCATATCAGAGGGTGTGCTCAAAGGATCACAGGAGATAATGAGAACACTGTGACTGCTCAGTGTCTGATGCATAGAGTGAGTGCTCAAAAAATATCGCATCTCATTGGCCTACCACATACTACATGCCAAGCATATTCTCTATATTGTCTCAATGTATCTCTCCAGTAATGCTGTCAGGTAAATACCATTATTAGCCTCATTCTACGATCAAGGAAGCTGAATCACAAAGCAAAATACTGGGGAAGGTGAATTCCTGCTGGGTTGTCGGATGCCAAACATGCTCTCCAGCTCATGAAGACAGGGAGACCAGGACGTAGCAGGACATTGAGGCCTCTCTGGGATGTCAACATTTTAGAGCAGCTTTTCCAGCTTCCTGGATGTGGGCAGCTGTTTTGGGAGTGTGTTGACACTTGGCATCAGTTGCCATCTGTCATCATGGGCCCGGCTATTCCCAGTCTCCTGTGGTCACCAGTCATAGGCCAGGTGGGATTTGGGCAACAAATTCTAGTGGGGTTTGAAGTCATGTGACTCATCTCCAGCCAATAAGGAGAATTTAGGGAAGAAAGTTCCACTTCCAGAACACTTGAGAGTTTTGAGGATTTTTCTTCATCGGGGAAATCAGCATGGTCAGAAAACAGAACAGAGCACGAAGCAGAAAGATCTGGTAATAAGCCCAGCTCTGTCTCTTTGGGAAAGTCATGTTTGAGCCTCAATTTTCTCATCTAGGAGGCATGGATGATACATAATCTCATCACAGGGGTATTGTTGATGCATGCATGATTATGTGTGCGAAAATGGCTGACAACCTGTAAAGTCTCAGGTGCTGTTACTTTTTTCCCTCAGAAGTTGGACTATTAAAGGATTTCTAAAAATTATTTATTGTGGTAAAATATATAGAATGTAAAATTTACCATTTTGGCCATTTTAAAGCTTTTAGTTCGGCAGAATTAAGTCATCCATATTCTTGTGCAACCATCACCGCCATCATCCTCAGAACTCTCAGAAGCTGAAACTGTGTCTGCCTGTTAGATGCTTCCTCCTCGTTTTCCCTCCCCAGCCCCTGGCAACCACCACTCTCCTCCCTGTTTTCAAGAATTTGATTACCCTGAGTACCTCATATGAGGAGACTCAGACAATATTTGACTTTTTGTGACTGGCTTATTTCACTTAACATAATGCTATCAAAGTTTGTCTCATGTTGTAGGTAGCAAGTGTCAGAATTTCCTTCCTCTTTAAGGCTGAAACACATGTCATGGGACTTGTGTGTCACATTTTGCTTAGCCACTCGACTGTCAATGGAAACCTGGGTGGCTTCCACTGTGTGGCTGTTGTGAATGATGCTGCTGTGAACATGGCTGGACCAATATCTGTTCAAGTCCCAGCTTTCAGTTCTTTTAGGTTTAGGTCCAGAAGGAGAATTTCTGGATCCTATGGCATTTCCGTATTTGAGTTATTGGGGAAACACCATTACTGTTTCCCATTGCCACCAGTTGCTAGTATTTTTAAGGTTATTCTTTGACACAACAGTGACTCCAGACTCCAATTTTCTTGGTTCTGCTTCATGTCCTGGAAGAAGGAAAGAAAAGGAAAGAGAGAAATAAAGGGGGCAGGGGAGAGAAGAGAAGAGAAAAGATGAGAAGATAAAGGGTCTCCCTATTTTTCTGACTGCTGGGGAGGGATAGAGGTTGGTGGTGCCCTTCACCCACGTGACCCTTATAGCCCCTCTCCAGCCCACCCACCCCTGCCCGCCCCTTCTGTTGTGGCATCTATTCAGCTTGAGACTGCTTCCTTTCTCTGGGCTAAAGCTTATTTGCAACACCTCCAGTACTTAAGAGAGCCTTTCAACTTCAAGTCATGTGTTGAAATCATTGGCTCGATTACCTCCTTTAAACTGCAAGTCAAAAGCTACTCTGTTAACTTGACAAATGTGTCCAATTCTCTTAAATATGGGCATTAAAATTAAACACATATTCGTCTTGACTTCAACACAAAAATCTTTTGAGTTTGATTTCTGTCATCTTTATACCCAGTTCTAAATCTTCCTGAAGTTGGCACTTGCTACTTAGGACCTGATTTTCTTGACCGAGGAGAGAGGAGTAGGTTTGTCCACAAGGTGAGGCTGGTGGTTGGGCTGTGGGTGGCTGTCAGTGGCTGCCCCTTCAGCTTCCCAGAGGTCACCAGGGGCTGTCAGCATGGAATGAAGTTCTCTGGCCCCGCGTTGTGTCGTTGGAGGGTGTTGGTCTCCGCCAGTCGCTGTGGTGGCTTCGGAAGCCCCCACTGTCTTATGCTCAGCTTGATGCTCCTGTGGCGGGAGGCGGCATATGCTCAGATATATTTCTTGTGTGATTGAGTGAATAAGCACAGAAACATGTAGCTGGTTCAGGATCAGCAGTTGGCCTCACCTGGGCTGCCACTGGCCCAGCGGCAGGAAAGGAGTTGATAGCAGTTAAAGGTATTTCCTTTGGAAAGGCAAGTTGCAACTTTAAAGGCCCGCCCGGCACCAGGCAGGTTTTGTTTAAGAAAGGCCAAATGGCCCAGAGACTGGCTATTTCATGGAAACGAAAAAGAGTCTTATCTAAAACTCCCCTTCTGAAGTTGACAGTTTACAATCCTGCAGTTCCTGGAAACCATTTGTTCTTGGAAAAATCTAATTTTGCTAAGTACAGCCTTGTAAGATTCCAAAGGACATATGTAATCACTCAACACGACCCCCCTCCCTTACCTAGATGAGGGTATGAAACCCCATGTCTCCTGTTCTGGGGTGCTCGAGCTTGATTTGGATGCATGAAATTCTCGGGCCCGTTGTGCTGTGCTAGCCAAGCGTAATAAAGTACCACTTCCTATAATAGTCTCGGTGTCACGATCTCTCTATTTTTCCTGCTACATTTCCTACCTCCTCTCAGGGTCCCAGGGAAGTGAGGTCGCTGTCCTGGAGCTGTGACACAGCTCTTGATGCTGGCTTGTCTGTGCCAAGCATTCCTCTCAGAGGCGTGGTGGGGTGGCGGCTACCTGCCTTCAGCTGCTCACCCTCCCAGCTGCCACTAGGCGGTGATGGCCCCAGACTCCTTTCTAAGCAATTCCAGGGCTGGTTTCCCCATTGAATTGGGATTTCCTTCTCAGTGGGCCAAAATTTCTTCTGGACCAAAGATTTTGGCCAAGAACCCCGCTCTGGAGCTGCAGACAACCCAGATGACAGTCAGGCTGAGTCCCATTTCATAGTCAGTATGTCTGCAGGGTCCCCAAATGGGATATCTCTGCTTGCTTCCCTGAAGTTGAGACACCTAGTTCTCACTTCGATTTGAGTCTGCTGCACCCATTCTGGTGGCTCCATCGTGAGAATGCGTTCGATGAGTCTGCTGTCAGCCTAAAATAGCAGCACAGAGAGATCCCCCAAAGATAACAAGCTGATTCCAGAATGAGCAGAAGGATTTGCAAATCCTTCTGGGAATACACGTGCCATGGTGACTCATGCAGGCCATGGGCAAACCAAGGGAGGCAAAGGAAAACTGGGTTTTAAAGGCAAAATAAAGAGAATTGCAAAAATTGTTTTAAAATAATGAGACTTGATTACAAGAATTATTTACAAGTAGCCTGGGAAACATAGTGAGACCTCACCTCTGCCAATAAATCAAAAAATGAGCCAGGCATGGTGGTGCATGCCTATAGTCCCAGCTATTTAGGAGGCTATGGCGGGAGGATCACCTGAGCCCAAAAGGTTGAGACTGCAGTGAACCATGATGGTGCCACTACACTCCAGCCTGGGCAATAGAGTGAGTCCCAAAGAATTAATGACAAGAACCACATAACCTCAAGCTTGAGCGGCAGTCGCCCGGTACATGTCCTCATGGAGATGGCCTTGTATGGGGTTGTATTTCTTCGTGCATGGCTGTGGTTTGCTGGAATCTTTGGCAGCAGTTCCTGCTGTCAGGTAAATCATGTGTGAGGGCTCTTCCATCTTAACCTTCTGGCTTTGTTTAGTTGGCTTTGACATGAGTGACTCCATATTCACGCAGACAGCACTCACGCTGCATGCTTGGAGGTCATCCTGCATTCCTACCACAGCATCCGCATCATGGCAGAGCCACAGCTCCTGTGGATACCTAACCGGGTTCTGCATCCTCCAAGGTTTTGTCTGGCTGCCAAGATGAAGGCACGCTGGTAAAAGGGAGAGGAATCAGGAGGAAAGGAGATTCCAGAAAGAAATGACAAAAAATAACTTTACACAAGTAGGGGTGGTCACAAGTGTCAAATGTCAAAAGGCCAAACTCCATTTGGGGCTTGACTTCTCTCCTGAGTTACTGGACGAAAGTCACTGCCTCTCCCCCCTCCTCAGCTTCTTCACCTGCAACACCAGATAATAATCTTGGCCCGTTTAGGAGATGATCGCAAAACTCCAAATGGAGAAGTCAGTGCGTTGCAAACTGTGGTGTGTGGTTCCTGTGTAACCACCCTTCTGTTCCTCCTTCAAAAGCTAGTGCTGTGGGCGGTGACTGTGATGACTGTGGATATTTGCCCAAGATGAAACAGGCCCTGATGAAGGGTCCAGTGGGCCTCTGCAGTCTGGTCATGCCCGGGGCATGGCAGAAAGTCTCCCAGTAATCCCGGTGCATGACTTACCAGCCATGGAAATGTGGTCCACTGGTGGACTTAGTCCCCTTCCCACAAGGTGCCCTGGGAGCAGAGCAAAGGGCAGTGGACTCTGCTGGGGAGGGTTCAGGAGGGCTTCTTGGAGGAAGCATTGCCAGATTTGGGCTTTGAAAGTCGAGCGTAGCCGGGCTCGGTGGCTCAGCCTGTAATCCCGCACCTTGGGAGGCTGAGGTGAGTGGATTGCCTGAACCCGCGGGTTTGTGACCCGCCTAGGCAACTTGGCGAGACCTCATCTCTACAATACATCCAAAAATTAGCCGGGTGTGGTAGCGCACACCTGTAGTTCCAGCTACTTGGAAGGCTGAGGCGGAAGGATTGCTGGAGCCCAGCAGGTCGAGGTTGCGGTGGTTGGGAGCGGCCACTGCATTCCAGTCTAGGTGACAGAGTGAGACTCCAACTCAAAAAAAAAAAAGAAAGATGAGCATGATTTTTCCAGGCAGAGGAAGCAGACGCTCTTGGCAGAAGAGCTCACATAAGCAAATGTCTAGAAGCCACACAGTCACAGCCTTCAACAACAGCCATACAATACATTCACAATGACTCTGGGCCTGCGTGGGAGACTGCTAATTCTGAATGGGTGCATGAGAAGAAGGCATGCTGGGGAGTATGATGGGGTTGCAGACAAGCCCATGAGGGCAGGGGGATTAATCTGAGGGGGTCTCACCATTTGTCAGAGGCAGATCTTTCTTCCTGAAGACCATAGGAGACCCCATAGGAGCCCCCATAGGAGCCCTGAGGCTGGAGGGAGGTGCGTTGGCCAGGTCTGGAGTTTCTCCATTAAGTGGGTCAACAAGGAGGGTGGGACTGGACGTAGGGTGGTGTTGGCCAGCAGCATGTTTGATGTGTTGGATCATGGGCTGAAAATTACATGGGTTGTAATTTTCAGTTTCGCTTTCAGGTTCCTGGGCATATCTGGAGCCCAGATGATGTATCCGATTATACACAGATGCACACCTGGAGGCCAAATTCTCACGACTGAGGGAGGCTGAATTATGTTCACACTCCATCAGAGGAGGGTTCCTTGGTAAGTCAGGGCAGTGTGACCTTCCTCCATTTTCACAACAGCTCTGTGAGAGAAGGGCTATTGTCACCTGTTATGGATGAGCTCAGGAGGGTTAGGCAGTTGGCCCACAGTCACACAGGTGAGCGTGGCAGAGCCTGGATTCATACTTCTTTGGTATAAAACAGTGCTGCATGGGACTGTCAGGAATCCATGTCCTTACACACCAACACCGTGCTCTCTGCAGGCAGGAAACCTGTGAGTAGGTGTGTTGACCATTCTCCAAGACTCTGGAACCTTGTGTGTGTGTGTGTGTGTGTGTGTGTGTGTGTGTGTGTCGGGGTCTCATTCTTTTGTCCAGGCCCGAATGCAATAGCATGATCACAGCTCATAGCAGCCTCGACCTCATAGGCTCAGGTAATCCTCCCACCTCAGCCCCCTGAGAAACTGGGACTATAGGCATGTACCACCGCACTCTGCTACTTTTTCAAAGTTTTTTATAGACATAAGATCTGCCCAGGCTGGTCTCGAACTCCTAGGTTTAAGCAGTCCTTCCATGTCAGCTTCCCAAAGTGCTGGGATTATGGGTGTGAGCCACCCTGTCCAGCCAGCCTGTAACATTTTACAGCCCATCCACAGAGAAGGGCCAGTGTTACCTGCATCTTGCCCACTAAAAGCATCATCAGTCATTTTAAATCCCTCTAATCTGATATTTCAGAAATATTTCTCTTTGTATTCACTTGCATATTTTGATTCTCACGTGAAGTTGACTGTTTTCTCTCATAGCTGGTGTTCTAGGACCTCATTTCATGTTGATTTGAGGATATCTGGTGCATTGTGAACATGCACTTTTTGTCTGCTGTAAGCATTGCCAGCAGTGTCTCCTGGTCTTTCATTTTATTCTGACTTAGTTTATGGTGATCTTTGCAACTTTTAATTTTTAGGGGTTCAACTCTTATCAGTTTTTCTCTTTATGGCTTCTGAAGTTTGTGTCTTTTTTTTTTTTTTTAGACAGGGTTTCTGGTGCCCAGGCTATGGTGCAGTGGCTCCATCATAGCTCACTGTAGTCTCCACCTCCTGGGCTTAAGTAATCCTCCCATCTCAGCCTCCCAAGTAGCCAGGGTTACAGGCTTGAACCACTATGCCTGGTTAATGTGTTTGTTTATTTTTTGTAAAGATGAGGTCTCGTGGTGTTGCCTAGGCTGACATCTGACCTCACGTGAGTCTCCCACCTCAGCCTCCCAAAATGCTGGGATTTCAGGCGTAAACTGCCATGTAGAGTTGGATTTGTGTCTTGATTAGATTGGTTTCCCCAGTGCAACATTATTTCTAACTTTTTTCTGGCATATTTTTAGCTTTTTTCTTTCTGGTTTGCATTTAGATCCCTTTGCAATTTATTTGTTTACTTATTTATGGAGATCCTTTTTCTTTTTTTTTCTCAGTGCAGGACCTATTTAATGGGTACCTACTGCAGACAAAAAGGAATAGACTCTTGTGTGCCTTCAGAGGAGCCATCAGTGCAGTAAGGAATGACCTTTTCCCCCTAAAGGTCCTGATTGTAGTTTATTAAGAGTACCTTGAGCCTGGAGGGAGCTGGGCCTGAGAGCAGACCCAGGTGATGGCTGGGCAGACTTGATTCTGGAGTGTGTTCAATGCACAATCATCATTCAGACTTTAACTGGGACCTGTGTCTTTTGAAATTTCTTTTTTCTTTCTCTTCATATAAAAATATTACGGCTAGAGCAAAGAGACACATGGAAGTAAACGGAAACTCTTAGAAAACTGTCAAAGGTCCATTATAGCAGCAGGGTAATGTGTGTGAAATCTGAGTCATGGTCTTGTGTATTCTGTGCCAGAAAGAGCTGTTCATCAAGTTAGAAAAGGAAAACACATGGGGTTACTCAAGGTAGGTGGAACTGAGGCCAAGTGAGACCCCTGGGAGGTCAGCCGCTGAGAATCCAGACTTCGGAACTCAAACAATGAAGAGCCTCCAGAATGACTGGTCTCAAACCACAAGCCCAGATATCAAGATATTAATAGAGAGAATAAATAGAAATGAGGAGAGACAAAAGGAAAGAATGAAGGAGTTAATTACTGAGATAACAGCAATGAAGAATACAGTGAATGAAATAAACAACAAACTGATAAGCATGGAAAGTAGAACTAACCAAGTAGAAGAAACAATCTCAGAGCTTGAGGACCAAAAGATGGAACTAACCCAAACTGTTAAAAACATAGAAAAGAAGGTTTAAAAGATAGAAAAAAAACCTCCAAGAGATGGGTGATTATTTCAAGGGGCCAAACCTAAGATTAACTGGAATTCCTGAGACAGATAGAGAGACAGAGACCACCCTGGAACAAATATTCCACAAAATTAGCCAAGAAAACGTCCCTCATCACATCTGTGATGTGACCATTCAAACACAAGAGATTCAGAGAACTCCTGCAAGAAAACAAATGAGAAGACCAACTCCTAGATACATAGTAATTTTCCTACACAAAATAGGTATAAAAGAAAAAAATCCTAAAGGCAGCAAGAGAGAAAGTTCAGACTACCTACCAGGGAAGACCAATTAGATTAGCAGCAGACTTATCTACAGAAACACTTTAGACTAGAAGAGCGTGGAGCCCAATTTCCAAGTTCTCAAAGATAAACAATTTCAACCAAGAATTATTTATTGCTGTCTCTCTATCTGTCTCAGGAATTCCAATTAATCTAAGCTAAGTTTCATCAGCAATGGAGAATTAAAATCCTTCCCAGACATTCAATCCCTAAGAGTTTACGCTGCCTCCAGACCAGTTCTATAAAAAACACTTAAGAAAGTATTAAACACAGAAGAAAGGAAACAAAGAACAATTAATGCCCTTCACAAGAATACAGGAAAAAGATTGAAAACACACACGAATCAACCCCAAAATCAAGAGAAAGACAACAAGCAAGTAAACAAACAGCCACAACAGCAAATTCTATAAGAACCTCATGACAGGGATAAACTCTCACATATCAATAATTAGCCTGAATGTGAATGGACTAAATGCACCACCGAAGAGATATAGAATGGCAAATTGGTCATGAATTTGAGGTGGCTGCCCTGGTCCCCAGGGTCACACAGCATTCCAAGGAGGAAGGGGTAAGAGGCAGCCAACTTTCTTGTAACATCGTCCCTTACAGCAAGAAGCCCGGAGAAGACCCTCCCTTGGTGTCTCATCAGTCAGGACTGGGTCTCAATGTCACCCTCGCTGCTCGAAGGCCCCAGAAAACAGACACCTGAATGTCTGGTCCCTACGATGAGAGGCAGAAAGGGGGAAGGAGGAGGCACATGGTTTTTGGAGAGGATGATTTTGCATTGGAGCTGCTGGGAGAGAAAGCATTAGGGGTCAGGGGTCATGGGAACCCCTGTGTTGTTAAGATAGCCACTGTGAGCAAAGACCAACAGCGGGAAATGGACGCACCAGGAAATGACAGAGTCATAGTGGCTTGGAGAGAGGAAGGGGCTGGCTTGGAGTGAAGATCAGCTCAGGCAATCCTCTCGCTTTGGCCTCCCAAATTGCTGGGATTATAGGTATGAGCCACTGCACCCGGCTTAGGTCTGGTTTTTTTTTTTATTAAAAAAAGGCTACTGAGAGCTGATAAGACTAACAGAATGGGCACCCTAATACACTGCTAGTGTGAGGGTAAATCGGTAACATTTATTTGCGTAATAGAGTGGCTCTAGGTAGTAAAAAATTGTCATATGTTGATATCCTCTGATCTAGTCATTCTACCTCTAGAAATATCTTAAAGAAATAATCTCAAATGTGTGCAAAGTTTTATGCAAGGAGAATGTTCTTTGTACTATGATTTACAGGAAGAATTAGAAACAGACCAGGTATGATGGCTCATGCCTGTCATCCCAGTACTTTGAAAGGCAGGAGCATTTCTTGAGTCTAGGAGTTCAAGACCAGCCTGGACAACATAGTGAGACCTGGTCTCTAAAAATAAAATAAATAAAATAAAAAATTAGCTAGGCATAGTGGTGCACACCTATAGTATCAGCTCCTTGAGAGGCTGAGGTAGAAGGATTGCCTGAGCCCAGGAGGTTGAGGCTGCAGTGAGCCATGATCATACCATGACACTCCAGCCTGTGTGACAGAAAGAGACTCCGACTTGAAAAAAAAAGAATTAGAAACAACCAAAGGTTCAACTCTAGGGGAGGACTGCAGCGAAGGCTGGGCAACACCAGGAAGGCTCAGCTGCCCACAGCAGGGACAGGACAGGCATCTGGCAGGATCCAGGCCCCTGTGGGATGAAGGATCTTGCAGAAGCAAGGAAAGCACAGGCTCTCCAGCACAGCACCAGTACATACACCAAGACAGAGGCTTGGACACAGGGTGCAAGATGTCCTTTTGGAATGAGAGGAGTCATCTGCAAGAATCACATACACATGAATACATATTTTGGCATACTGAAAAGAGTAGGACAGTCTTTGATGAACCAGGGTGACACCTCCAAAGCTGAGTTAACCTGCAGTGGACTCTGAGTCAGAAAGACCTGGGTGAAGTCTTGGCCCTAGCGCTCTTGTGAAAACGTGGGCGTTATCTAACTTTTGGGATTTCCTCTGCTTTAAACTGGGACCCCCGATTGTACCCATCTTATGCAGTGTATGTGATTATTTAATGAGGTTTATGTAAGGAGCCCTGTACATCACAGACACTCAATACATGCTACTGGAACATTCCTTCCCACCTTTTCTTCTGTGTATAGATCCCACTGTTTCTGTAATTAACAGATGTCCTCCTCTAATTATCTTCTCCTTGTACTCCAGCAGGACAACAGGACTCTGCTTTGGAGTGAGAGTGAGGGCAGAGGGAACTGGAGCGAGGTAACTGTCTTTAAATGGCAGCTGGCAGAGCCTAGGAGATATTATGCAGCCATAAAGAAGGACAAATACATGGACTTTGCAGCAACTTGGATGGATTTGGAGTCGATCATACTCAGTGATTTATCACAGAAATAAAGAACAGAGTTCCACATGTTCTCACTCCTAAATGGACCCTGAACAATTATAATGCTATAAGAAAGCGATTGGCAGTAGTGGGAAACTGTCAGGGGTGGGGGTGGGGGGTGGAATTGGCAGTTGAGGGAAACTGCTAAGGGAGGGAGGGGCATACCTCGACAACAAGGGTACCTGCATGATCAATGTTTATATACCTAACCCTGAATTGTACCCCACATCTTTATAATAAAATTTTTTAAAAAAAGAGACACTTCAGTTAAGTCTATTTTGGCAATCGCTGCCACCCCAGAGAGATCTGTGGAGACCAGCCCCTTGGCCCTCCCTATTGTGGCAGTGGGCTCACGACCTATCCTGCAATTTGTGTTTTCCTTCCTAAGGGGGAAGCAAACCTTCCAGCCTGGACAGACAACAGTGAGCTGTACGGAAAACACCCCAGAGATCTCTCTGCTGGCACCATGATCCCAGACGACTGTGGGAACTGCTCCTCTCTGGCTGGTTCCTATTGTGACCTAGAATCAGATGGCATGTCCAAAGCTGAGTTAACCTGCAGGGGATCAAGAATTGAGAAGGAGGTTTATGAGGGGCCTGGACCCCAACTGAGACCAAGGGGAATCCCCTGACCCAGGGATCTGTGGGGGTTTCTCTGTCCTGCCCTCTGCCCAGGGTGGCATGGCTCAGGTGCTCACTTCCTCCTGACCCCCGTCACCTAGCAAATGACTCAGGTGCGGCAGAACAGTCACAGAGAAGTGGGCGACAGTAGCGGGAAGTAGAGAAGAATCAGGGAGGCAGGGAGGGTAGAGAGAGGGAGCGGGCCAGCAGTCCTGACTTCTGACCTCCCAGCAGATGGTGGCCCCTCCAACTATTGCTCTATGGCCTCCCAACTGCTCTGAGTGGCTCAATGAGAAGAGTGATTCAGAGTCCCACTGACCTCTCCCTGTCTGACCCTTGCCATGTTCCATCTGAGCTTCTCACCTCACCTGTAACAGGAGAATTGTGTTTCCTCATTCTGTTATAAGGTCGGTTCCATGTACAATAGGTGTACATGTCCTGGCCAGTGCCTGCCATACGGTAGGTCCCCCTTAGTGGCTTCCTCATCCTCTCTACCTGAGACCTGCCCATTCCAGATGGGGAGTCCTCACCCTCTACTGGGTAAGGGCACCTGCCCTGCACTGCCCATTGCAAGCACCTGCTACCAGGTTGGACAGCCTCAGACAAGGCCTGAGCTAATGCTTTCAAATACTCCTTGAAAAAGAAAATCTGGGGCATGATAAAATCTTAATGAGTTTATCTGAGTAAGAAGTAATTCATGAATTGGGAAAGGCCAAACTTTGACAGGGGTCAGAGGCAGGTATCCGTAGGATGAACACGGGAAGTAGGATTACAAAGGTATTTGATTGCATGCAGTTATAAAGCTGCCTTTCTGGTTTACTTTGTTGGAAGAATTCTAGTCATGTCACCTTATACTAGGTGGTTGCTCATGATTCATTGAAGTTAAATTTTGTTTCTAGCTAGGCACGGTGGCTCATGCCTGTAATCCCAGGTCAAAGTGGAGGATTTCTTGAGTCCAGGAATTTGAGACCAGGCTAGGCAATATAGTGAGAACTAGTCTCCACAAAAAATCAGCCAGGTGTGGTGGCAGGTGCCTGTAGTCACAGCTCCTCGAGAGACCGAGACAGAAGGGTCACCTGAACCCAGGAGGTTAAGGCTGTGGTGAGCTGTTTTTGTGCCACTGCACTCTAGTTTGGTTGACAGAGTGAGACACCCAACTCAAATATATATATATATATAGTATATATGTGTGTGTGTGTTTGTGTGTACACACATATAAATATATAGATCATATATGTGTGTGTATATACACTTATATAGTATATACCATATATACCATGTATATATGTATACATACAGACATACAGGGAATGCTAAAAATATGTATACACGTTTTAATATGACGTTCACTTAAAAGATGGTGTTAAATGAATGCTAGTGTCACTATGTGACAGGAAGGACAGTCAAAGAAAGTGGTGGAAGCATGGTTGAGTGAATGTCATACAATTTAATTCACTTTTGGAACACAATATATAGATAACATCTCTTAAAATGTGCTTACATATTTGGCACCCCCATATATATATAATTGTTCAACAAAATTTTTTTTAAAATTTGTTTCTGTCTAACATACGCTTTCACCAGAAATGACCCAAGTGAAGTTTCACATGTGTTTTCAGCTAAAGCAAGATTAAGGCTGTTCTGAAGGTCTGGTTGGTTTTGGTGCCCAGTATATTTTCAGGTCTGGTTTCCATTTTAACTTTACTTTAACACCCAGACACTTGCATTCTCCACTGCCTATGCCACCAATCAGTATGCACATTCAGAACTGTGGGTTCCCTCCTTCCAAGCCCTGGTTTCCTTTCTCCTTTTGGTGAAGAAGGAAGCATTAAAAAAATACAATCCTCTGCACACCCAAATAAATCAACATGCCGTTCCTGACATCCTGTTTTCCCAGGTCTGCGATCTTCACCCTCACTGAATTGCCTTGGCAACCGAGTCACATCTCAGGAGCCGCCCTGGAGAGCGATTTGTGCTGTGCTTTGTTATGTTGAAGAGGGAGGGGAGGGAAGATAAGAAACTGGGGCTCCCCAGCAGGCACTGGACTCCTTAGGGAGAGCTGGGCTGGTGGGTCCCTCAGGATAAGATCTCCTTCAGAAACAAGAGGATCGTCTGTTGCATAAAGGGGCAGTTTGGGTTCAGAGGGGCCAGCGGGTAGCCGCATCCCCTGAGGCCAGCATGGAGGGGGAGAGACAACATGGGGGCATCATGAGGATTAATGCTGAGAGTCCAGCCCCCCACCCACCTGCACATCCCCCTCCACCGCCAGTCTGAGGGCATCTATGATTAGCAGAAGAAATCCTCTTTGCAAGGTAGTTATACTCAGTGGTATGCACTTTGAAACATCATCAGGAAATAACTTTTCACATACAGGTGTACTATAGGGGAAAATGCAGAAATCACAGGATTTAAAAAAAATTTTCAGAGACAGGGTCTTACTCTATTGCCCTGCCTGGAGCACAATAATGTGATCATGGCTCACCACAGCCTGAAACTCCTGGCTCGAGTGATCCTCCCGTCTCAGCCTCCCTGGTAGGTGGAACTACAGGCATGAACCCTGACACTCGGCCCCCATTTAATCTTTATCATTTCCTTACAGGCCTTATCTCCAAATATAGTCACTGGAGGTTAGGGCTGCCACATTCACATTTTGGACGGACTGTGACTCCATTCAAAGCACCCATGTGACAGCTGCTCAGGTGGGGATTGACACTCAACTCCCCGAGGTTCGAGGTCGTTCATGCCCTAGCATACTTTCCTCCACACTTATTCTTTCTCCTTTCCAACTAGAGAGCGAAAACTTTATCAAGAACTTCCTTGAGTATTTCCGGGACATAGCAAGCAGAAAGGAACTGCAATACCTGCTGACCGATGATGAAGCCTGGCAGGAACTTGTGGTTACAGCTCATCTGTCTAGGTAACCTCCATGGGGTGGCTTTTATGGGGTGCCCAGCGATGCCACCCAGATCTCCCACTGGGCTAGTTCTCACCTGGCAGGCACACCTCCTCCAGGCAGCTTCCATGGGTTGGGCTGAGTAGGCCCCTTCTCAACAGTCCATGAGGAATGTTTCCATGAGGAAACATTCCTCCTTGTCATTTGCTGGCAGTGATGGCATCTGGCTGGGGGAGAAGAAACCCCCAGGGGCAAGGCCATGTCTGTACCTGCTGGCTATGAGGCCTCTGCAAGCTCCTTTACCACTTTCTGCCTTTGCTGCTTCATCCACTGAGTTTTATTTAGAGAAAAATTAAAAATACATGTTAAGTGCTTAGCATAATGTCTGATACACAGTAGGTACTCACTTAATGTTTATGTTTAAAACGCTTAGTAGGGCCGGGCATGGTGGCTCAGGCCTGTAATCCCAGCACTTTGGGAAGCCGAGGTGAACAGATTGCCTGAGCCCCTGGTTCGAGAACAGCCTGGGCAACCTGGTGAGACCTCATCTCTACAATAAATCAAAAAATTAGCTGAGCATGCCTGCAGTTCTAGCTTCATGAAAGGCTGAGGTGGAAGGATTGCCTGAGCCCAGCAGGCTGACACTGGGGTGGCTGTGAGTGTGTTACTGCACTCCAGCCTGGGTGACAGAGTTGAGACTCCAACTAAAAAAAAAAAAAACACTTAATAAAAAGAGGTTAGGGCTAAAGGACTCCTTCTTGGAGATGGAAATCAAGCAGGACTTCCTTTTGGGAAGAGCAGAAAAGTCCTGCCCTGATCCATTGTGTTCTGGGGTCTTGTGCTGGTCCAGGAAGCAGAAAGGAGGGAGTGGAGTTGGCCAGAACCGGTTGGATCATGAGTCTGTCTCTGTTCCAGATTTATGTCTTAGAAACTCAGATTGTTGTCTATCCAAAGAAAATAGCAGTTTAATCTGATAGGGTTGTGGTGAAGGCCTGAGCGTCAACTCCAGGTCAAAAATGGAAAACCAAGTGTCATGATCCCTCCCAAAGACCCAGGGAGACCTGGAGCAGGGTCAGGGCTATGGGTCAGGATGGAGCAGGAGCAGGCCCAGGAGGAGCAGTAGGAGGGCTGGGTAGCACAGCTGAGGTGAGGGCGGATATCAGGGCATGAAACATAAGGAGGGCATGAGCTTTCAGAGGCCATGTTAGTGGGAGGGGGAGATTCCTTCCCTCTCTGGTTTGCTCACACCCCTGATGGACATGGAGGTCCATGGGTGATTGTTTTCTCTTCACCCTGCCTGAGAGCAGGGGTGTTCTTGGCTGCTGATGGGACCCTTTGCCATGGTGAAGAGCCCTTCACTAATGGGAAGGCAGTGTGACTTAGTGATGACTTAGTGTAATTTGAGGGGTTCAGAGGAGACTCATACTTCCTCTACCATGTTGTCCAAAGTCTTTTCAGGCTTAGTGATTCATAGATATGGTCCCTTTTTAAAATTTCTAGTTCTTTAATTGTTACAGAGATGAGTTCTCACTCTGTTACCTGGACTGGAGTGTAGTGGTGTGATTATGGCTCACTGCAGCTTCTAATTGCTTGCCTCAAGTGATCTTCCCACCACTGCCTCCCAAGTAGCTGGGACTTCAGGTGTGCACCACTATACCTGGCTCATTTAAAAAATTTTTTATCGAGACAAGATCTTGCTATGTCGCCCAAGTTAGTCTCAAACCGACCTCAAGAAATCTTCTTGCTTCAGTCTGCCAAGGTGATGGGATTACAGGAGTGAGCCAATGCACAGAGCCTAGATGTTTCTTAAAGTTTCTTGAGTTTAGTAAGTATCATAAAATTGCATAGCTTTGATCTGTGTATATGTGAAGCTGTCACCTGCTAAGGTGTCAGCTAGGTTGGTGACATCTGAGAGTAAGCCCTAAAGATTGGGGATGCCAGGTGGCAAGTCATGAGTTGGTAAGGTGGGTGGAGAGTCTGTGTGGAGTCAGGATTGATAGCCAGGTGGCTGGACCTGGTGACCTTCAGCCAGAAGGTCAAAGGCATCAGGTACTGGAAGAGAGCAGGCAAAATGATTTCTTTTAGCTCTGAGGTTTTTGTTTTAATTCCAAGTTTTCAGAGTTAGCCAAACTGCAAAGTCAGTCTGCATCCTTACTTTTGACACCAACTGCAAATTTGATGGGCTTTGATAATTCACTAGAAGGACCCACATAACTCATTGGAATTGTTATTTTGCAGTTACAGTTTATCCCAGGGAAAAAACACAGATTAAAATCAGTCAAAGGAAAAGACACATAGGACAGACTCTGGGCGGGGGGTTTCAAATGTAAAGTTTAATTGTTCTCAGGACGCAGTTCTGTGTTGCATTCAATGTGTGACAAAATACATGGAGTATTGCCCAGCAAGGAAGCTCACCCCATTAAGGAAAAAATTACTCTGGTGCATATTAAACAGTAAGGAGGACTTTATTCAGGACTATTGTACTAGGTGAGAGAAACTGAACCCAACTGCAAATACAGCAAAGGCAGGTGAGAGCTATAGCCAACAACTAGAGGGAGTCGGTAGATGGAAAATTGCTAACGGGAGACATGAGAGGTGGGAGATTCTGCCAACCTGTCCTAACAGGATTCTTCCTAAAGGCAGGCCCAAAATGAATACTTCAAATGGGTGAGGAACTTGATTACATAGCAAGGAGAGGGGTGGGGAGATTCTCACTAAACTGACTTTGTGAAATTCTTGCTAAAATGAATGATGTGGATTCAGCAAGCATGGGATGGAAGGTATTGGAAGGTCAAAGCCAATGCCTAGAGAGAAAAGAGGTTCGGAAAAACCTAACTAAAGTTTGGTCAAGGAGAAAGTCTTTTCAAGCCATGCATCTGTGTCCAGAGTTTTTGTTGGGGCTTGATCTCTGCTACCCTCATGGCTGACCCAGAGTCACCAGCCCCTCCAGGGGGTCTAATGCCTTTTGTCTTCACTTCCTCTGGGGGTCAGAAATAACACCATGTAGCCCAAAGTCATCATTATATAATCATATTGCTATACAGTAATTCCACTACATACCAACAAACTCCATTCCAAGAGTATGTTCGTAAGTCCAATTTGTTCATAAGTCCAACAAAGTTAGCCAAGGTACCCAATGAACACAACTTATATAGTACTATAGTATAATAGGTTTATAATGCTTTTCAGAAATACTGCATAAAAATCAAACAAACACAAAAAGTAAAGAAAACAATTTTGAATCTACAGTATAGTATCTGGAAAAGTACACCAGACATATGAACTAACTTACATGATTGAACATTTGAATACACATTTGTTTCTTTGAAAGTTTGCAACTTGAAAGTTTGTGTGTAGGGGATGGACTGTGCAAGGTTTGACAATTAGGTTAGAAAAAGTGCTGCGTACCTCATTCTTGAATATCACTACAGTCACCGGCAAAGTACTCCCCTTGGGAAGCTATGCACCGATGTCAGCTCCTAGTCCACCCATCAAAGCAATTTTGGAAGTCTTTTTCTAGAATGGTCATCAGAACTTTTGTCATTATTTGTTGCAGTCTGACAGTTAAGTCTGCAAACTTGCTGCCATGTGCTTGTATTGGCAGCACTGAACGAATAACTATATTGGAACACCCTCCCTACTCACCTGATCTGGCCCCCAATGCTTCTTTTCTTTACCAGAAGATGAAGAAAATATTTAAGGGAAGACATTTGATGACACTCAGGACATCAAGGGTAATGCGACAACACCTCTGATGTCAATGAAGCATGTAGAACTTCTTCTAGGATGAGTTTGTGAACTTAATTGTCAGGACTTGTACTGTCTTGTGGACAAAGCCGACAAACAAAAACAGGCATTCCTATCAGGCAGGACTTTGCAGGGGTCTACAGATCACTTCTCAGTAGCTGAGGACAAAGGGAAGACCTCCCTTTGGGTAGGTGAATTCTTCACTCTAAGATCCTCTGAATAAAGTTCCTCTGGCTCTAACTCCACTTCTCTCTGTTCATCTATGGAGTTTCCACTCTACAAATTCTTTGGCAGTGATGGTGTTGGCTGCCTTGGTGTGAGAAGTCATCTTTATCAAACACCTCCCACACAAGAGCATCTTGCATGAATTTTACTTATTCATTCCTGTATTGAATAAGTACTACGGAATATCCATGATGTACAAAACATGTTTCACATTGAAAGAAAAATTCTTTACATTTGTAAAATTCATTTCCATTTGATTTATTGCCAAATCTCTGCAATTTACAGAGGCTAGAGCTTATCAAGCCCATTTTGCAGATAAGCAAATCACCTTTCTTTGTCACTTCACCTTTATTGTCACAGGGATCAGGCAGATGCGCTCCGTAAAGCTCTAAACGAGCTTGTGACCGTCTTGACCAAGGAAGACCAAGACCGGCGGGATAGGAAGAGGTTTTTGATAGAATTTCCAGAGGTGAAAATGAAGCTCAAGGAGAGAAGAGCTGAGCTCCATGCCCTTGCAGACAGGTTGACAAAGTCCACAGGGACTGCACCATCTCCAACATGGTGGTCAGCTCCACCAGCACTGTCTCTCACATCCTGACCATCCTCAACCTGACTCCGGCTCCTGTGACAGCAAGACCAGTCTGGTGGTCTCGGTGACTGGGATGGGGCTGGGAACTGTGTCTGCTGTGACTGGTGTTTCCTCCAGCATCGTGAATCATTTGAACAGGTTGTGGGCAGAAGCCAGAACCAGAAACCTGATGCCAGCCAGCATCGACCAAGCAAAGGCAGTCGAAGAAGCCATGTGTCAGAACACCTCCGAAGTGGTTTCCTTAGCCACTGATTTCTTCCGAGGCCTGCAAGGCATTGAGAAGAACATCCGTGCCTTCAGCCTAGCCAAAACCAAACCTCGCTTAGCAGCCGGTGCCCCGTGCCTCATGACCACTGGGCACATCTCAGCCCGAGGCAGTAAGTAGTTGCAGAGAGCTTTTGAGGGCATTGCTCTGGCGATGACCAAAGGAGCCCACAAGGCAAGTGCAGCCACCGTGGGCATCTCCCTTCTAATGAATGTGGTCAACCTTGTGCATGAGTCGGTGCACTCGCATGAGGGTGCAAATACAAGGTCAGCAGAAGAGCTGAGGCAGCAGGCGTGGGAACTGGAGAGAAAGCTGGAGCAGCTTACCCAGATCTGTGTGAGTCTCCAACTGGGTCCGGTCCAGTGACCCCTGAACAGTGTGGCCACCGGTGAGGTGTGCTGGACCAAGGCAAGGGCACAATGGAGACATTCTGTTAGAAGGAAGAAGAGGGTGATAAAAAGTTCATGGAACTTGGTGTTAAGGAGTGTGGTGTTTCTGTCATTAAGCACAGTAAGGGAGAGGTTCGTGCAGATGGCAAGTGGGTACAGGAGACGGCAAACTCAAGAGTGTGTGGGATGGGAAGACATAGTTTATTTTATTTTTATTTTTAAATACAGATGAAGTCTCGCTATGTTGTCCAGGTTGGTCTCGAACACCTGGGCTCAAGCAATCCTCCCACCTTGGTCTCCCAAAGTACTGGGATTACAGTCATGAGCCACTGTGCTTGACTGGCACAGTCTATTTTGGATTCAAGAATACGTTGGGGAATGAATAGAGAGGGAGTGTGCCGAAACAAACAAAGAGAAGGCCAGGAAAATGGAAGAGCTGAAAGCAGGTGACAGCCAGAATTGAAACTGTAAGAATACAGTGAAGGATCTGCAGCTCCATTGCCTGTCTGCCCTGTGCTTTGAAGTTCCCCCTCCAGAATGCAGTCTGCCCCGGGGGTGGTCTCTAACCCTGTCTTTCCAGTGGATATTACAGTCAGACAGTGGCTTCTTGAAAATAGTGATGGTGGTGATGGCAGCAGAGTGAGGGGAAGACTTGGCAAGTGGCTAGTCCTGTTTGGGGCCAGGTATACAGAAAGACCAATGAAGCTCCAATGAAACTGCAAATGCTGTGTTGGAAAGTAGTTGAATTCGGTGGAGGGGAGTGAGACCCAGCTGGGTGCAGTGGCTCCTGCCTGTAATCCCAGCGCTATGGGAGGCTGGGAGGATTGCTTGAGCCCGGGAATTGGAGACCAACTTGGGCAACATTGAGACCTTGTCTCTAGAAAAATTTAAAATATTGGCCAGGTGTGGTGTGTACCTGGAGTTCCAGCTACTCAGGAGGCTGAGGCAGTAGAATTGCCTGAGCTTAGGAGGTCAAGGCTGTGGTGAGCCATGATTGTGCAACTGAACTCCAGCTTGGGTGACAAACTTAAAAAGAATATAGGAAGGAATTTTCAATCCCTGGCTGGGTAGGCCTATGCCTCTTGTCAGCTTTGAAGAAGTTACAGAAGATAGACCTTCTTCCCTCTGCTTCCCATATGATTATGGGATCGAAAATCTCTAGCGGGGAGTTGAAGCAGGGTATTGTCGTATAGGTTAGACATAGATAAGTTTCTTGTAAGTAGTTTTTAGTTTAAAATAAGGAAGCATCCAGACATCTTTTCTGCAGGTCAGACTAGAAAATGGACCAACCAGTTCACCCTAACCCCTCTGCTCATCAAAAGAAAAGCCCCTCAAGATATAAAAATGGACTAACTTTTCAGTCCCTGGTTTCGCATAACAATTACTAAAAATCTTCCAAGTTTCCTGTTAAAAATAAAGGCTCAACCCCAGCCCTAAACTTATCAAAATGTAGAAATGCTTCTCAGGCTACCTCTTAGCTCATAGTTGCAAAGTCTGGCAAGTGAATCTATTAAAGCAACATGTGTGTTCTGGGAAAAGGCTATGCCCTTACCCTTCAGAGGTGGAGAGATGGCAATTTCTTTGCAGGGATACCTGTATCCCATCCTCTTTAGCATAATAATTGTCGTGAAATTATATTAAGCTTTTAGTCAAGAACGAAAGTGCAGTTTTTCTTTTCAAGAACCACCCATGCCAACTCTCTGGCATGATTCTCTCTGTCTCCTATTTTTCTCACAAATAAATTCTACTTCAAAATCCTTGACCACTCAGAAATTCCTTTCAGTAGCAAGTCAAAGAACTCTTGAGCATTGCATCACACTCTACAAAAGTGCACTGCACTCCACTCTACTAATGCAGGGTAGTTAGTATAGTTGAGACATAGAGATATTTCTGGAGGCAATTTTTATTTTTAAACTGGAAAGTATCCAACCATCTTGTCTGCAGGTCAAACCTCCCTGTAGTCTGGGATGCAGATTTGATATTGACTTTCAGTCCACTCCACCCCTCAGTTTACCAAAGAAATACACCCCCTCCTTGTAGAAAGCTATAGAAATGTAAATCATACTACCTTTTAGTTTTTTTTATCAATATTTTTTATTTTGATATTGTGGGGTACAGTTAAGGGTTAGGTATACAAATATGCTTCATTTAGGCCCCCCCACCTTTTAGTTTTCAGTCAACAAGTCTGGCAAGTCAGCCTACCAAAGGCAAAAAGCCCACTCCCCCTTGCCTATCTGAGATGGAGAGATGGCAATCTCTTCCAAGTAACAGATACCTGCAGTCTACTTATTAGTATATCAATTATTATGAAAATATATCAAGCTTTTATTCAAGAGCAAAAGCCCTATCTTTCTTTTCAAGAAACTTGCCCATGCAGCTCTCTTTCTTTCCCTGTCTTACTTTTGCTAATAAACTCTATTTTTTAGTTTGTTTTTTATTTGGAGTTTCACTCTGTCACCTAGAGTAAAATGCAGTGGCATGCTCATGGCCATCATAGCCTCAACCTACTGGGCTCAGGTGATCCTTCTACCTCAGTCTTCCAAGTAACTAGAACTATAGGCATGCACCAAATGTCTGGTTAATTTTTTTGATCTATTGTAGAGACAAGGCCTTGCCAAGTTGCCCAGGCTGGTCTTGAACCTCTGGGCTCAAGCAATCCTCTCACCTCTGCCTCCCAAAGTGCTGGGATTACATGCATGAGCCACTGCACCTGGTATAAACTCTGTTTTAAAAGCTTCACTGGCCACTCTGAAATTCCTTTCAATGCCAAATCAAAGAGCCCACAAGTTTTGCACCACACCCCACCAAGCAACAAAACCAGATGTCAGGAATAGATCAAGAAACCTTGTAGTATGTCAAGGAGATCAGACAGCTTGGGGTCAAGAAACAAAGCCTCTCTGAGTCAGTTTTCTTATCGGACAGGGAAGGGATTGCTGGACAAGACACTATCTCAGATCCACCTGGCTCTACCTTCTTGTGTTCTACAGACTTTGATTCAATAAATATTGACGGATCTGTAGAACCTTTGTTGTGTTGATTGACGGGCTCACCTGGGCACTTGGTGCCTGACTTCCCTTCCTCATGAACCTTTTTCCAGGACCTCAAGGAGCAAGTCCTCTTTTGCCCTCCTGCTCACTCACTGGGCTCTCACCCAGTCAGTCATTTTTCTCAGGACCCGGAAGTCACCAGGACCCCCTGGGTCACTCAGGCAAAGCTTGGGCACATCTGGCCTGTGCTGAGCACAGACGTGGTCCCCATCTATCCACCAAAGCCCAGGATGGATGAATGGTACACGAGACTGACTTGGATTAAAACGATCTGTGTGTGGCTATGAGAGAGGATAGCAAGAAATAGAGGGACAGAGACATCAAGGCAGTAAACGTCCCTAACCAGTTGGAACTCACATTTCAGCCAGACTCCTTCAAGAGTGTTAGGGTCTGGATAGGGTGAGGGTGGATGGAGAGGGAGAGAGAGGCGCAGGGAGGTGCAGCACCCCTGGAGCCGGCGAGGCGGAGGTGCACGCTGGCAGCCCAGAGATCCGAGTAAATGCAAAGAATTGCAACAACACATAAAGAGGTGAGAGAAGATAAGATTTATTTAAGAAAAGTTCACCCCCCACAGACAGGGAGTGGGCCTACACTCTAGGTGAGTGTGTTCGTATAGCCCCCCAGAGTCCTGGCTTAAATCCTTTCCCTTGGAGATGTTGCAATCAGGTAGATGTGACTGCCGTGACTTCCTTATGGACCACCTGTGGATGTCTTGGAGAACCTGTGACACAGAGACCCATTAATGTCTGTCCACATTATCATAGCCCCTAGAGAAGGGCGTGACAAGGATTCTAATGCTCTTGCATCTTCCCGAATGACATTCCTTAGAGTTAACGGAGGTTGTCTTCTCCTTATCTTCCAGGCATTCCCAGTGGGTAGCTTCAGGGGGATCCTTGGCTTCCCTGTAGATAGTGCCCCAATTTACTGGAAGATCGAATCCCCACCTGCTCTCCCTCTGAGTGGTTATAACTTTTGTAATTACAAGTTTCGTGACTTTTACAATCCTTGACCAAGGCACGATGTCTTAGGCTTTGTAAATTCCCTTTACTCTAGGCGAGCTTGATTGCCGCTATGAGATACCTCTGATACCTGGCACCAGGAAGTCTGTTTCTGAAAAGACAAAGTCGGCAAAGTTAATTTTACCTAAAGTGTCCATTTCTCAAAAGGATAGCTTCTACTTTCTCATCATTGCACCAGGGTTTAAGAACAAGATGAAAAATGGCTTCCCACTCTCGGTCTGTCCTTTCAAAGAGCTTCCGGAATGTGGCATTGCCCCTGTCCATTCTCCATAGAGGGCCAGGTTTGCTCTTAAGAATTTGGCCCTACTCAGCCTATAATCTCAGCACTGTGGGAGGCCGAGACGAGTGGATTGCCTGAGCCTGCGGGTTCGAGACCAGCCTGAGCAACTTGGTGAGACCTCGTCTCTATAATAAAAAATTAGCCGGGCGTGGTAGTGTGTGCCTGTAGTTCTGGCTACTTGGAAGGCTGAGGCAGAAGGATGGCTGGAGCCTAGCAGATTGATGCTGGGGTGGCCATGAGCATCTGTGCCACTGCACCTCAGTTTGGGCAATGGAATGAGATTCCAACTCACAAAAAAAAGAATTTGACCCTTAAGATATGATCAAACACCTGCTCCAATTCTTCAATGACTTCATGTTGCCTAAAGTAACCTGTTGTAGCCTGGGGTACTGTGAAGGCAGAGCCAGGGGCAAGCAAGGCTCCTGTACAGGGAGTTGACTGGGAAGTGATTCTAGGAGCAGGACCAAGGGACCAGGAGAAGTGATGCAGAGAATGGGGGAAAGCCAATACAAGGACATAGTTTTGAGTTGTTCATCCATGTGGGTGACTGAGCCTGCTGGGACCTTCAAGGAATGTCCTTAAAATTGTCCTCTCCGGCCAGGCTCGGTGGCTCAGCCTGTAATCCCAGCGCTTTGGGAGGCCGAGGTGAGTGGATTGCCTGAGTCCGCAGGTTCGAGACCCATCTGGGCAACTTAGCGAGACCTCATCTCTGCAATAAATCAAAAATTAGCCAGGTATAGTAGCGCACACCTGTAGTTCCAGCTGCTTGGAAGGCTGAGGCTGAAGGATTGCCGGAGCCCAGCAGGTCGACGCTGCGGTGGCTGGGAGCGGTCACTGCACTCCAATCTGGGTGACAGAGTGAGACTCCAACTCAAAAAAAGAAAAAAAAATCTTCCTCTTCAGGAATGACAGCCGGAAGCATTTAACCATTGCTCCTCTCCCACATGGGCTTTCCCCAGTGGGTGTTAGTTCTCTGTATTTCCATGTTGTGGATCATATGAGCACCTTGGCTGGATCCCAGGGCTGGAGCATGAGCAAGAGACACGAAATGTGCAAAGACATTCCAGAAACCCTCCCAAGTCACTCATAATGTGCATCCAGAACCTAATAAACACTTTTGTAGATACAATCCTGCAGACTTTTCTGTCCTTCTAATTCGCCATTAGCCAATAGTTCCCTGAGGCCTTCAACTGATTCTTCTCTTTGTAATGTATGCCGAGAAGGAAGAGCCACACCATTAGTGGCTAAAAATGTTTATTAAAGCTGGGCTCGACTGGGATTGGTGGCTCAGCCTGTAATCCCAGCACTTTGGGAGGCCGAGGTGAGTGGATTGCCTGAGCCTGCAGGTTCGAGACCCGCCCCGGCAACTTGGCGAGACCTCGTCTCTACAATAAATAAAAAACCAGTCGGGCATGGTAGTGCGTACCTATAGTTCCGGCTACTTGGAAAGCTGAGGTGGAAGGATCGCCGGAGCCCAGCAGGTGGAGGCTGCAGTGACCGGGAGCGGCCACTGCACTCCAGTCTGGGTGACAGAGTGAGACTCCAACTCAAAAAAAAAAAAAAAAGCTGGGCTCGGTGGCTCAGCCTGCAATTCCGCGCCTTTGGGAGGCTGAGGTGAGTGGATTGCCTGAGCCTAAGGGTTCGAGACCCGCCCGGGCAACTTGGCTAGACCTCATCTCTACAATAAATCAAAAAAAATTAGCCGGGCGTGGTAGCGCACGCCTGTAGTTCCAACTACTCGAAAGGTTGAGGCGGAAGGATCGCCGG
This sequence comes from Carlito syrichta, assembly GCF_000164805.1. Lineage (NCBI taxonomy): Eukaryota > Metazoa > Chordata > Mammalia > Primates > Tarsiidae > Carlito > Carlito syrichta. The sequence goes on along the minus strand of NW_007257213.1, from coordinate 252,605 downwards.
AGCCCAGCAGGTCGAGGCTGCGGTGGCCGGGAGTGGCCACTGCACTCCTGTCTGGGCGACAGAGTGAGACTCCAACTAAAAAAAAAAAAGATGTTTATTAAAGAAAAGAAAGCGGGGTGGGAGGGGGGGTGTGGCTGACCTATAGAGAGAAACCAGCAGCCTTTGTTCTCTTGCAGGTCACTTATATACTCCAGTTGAAGTTAATTGAGTGTTGAGAAGTTTAGGGGGTCTGGGTTTGGGCACCAAGGAGCAGTTTAGAAAGTTTGAGCTGTCAGTAGCTTGGTCTTGAAATGCAGATGTTGGCACTGTTGAGGCTGGTTCCATGGCCTTGAAGTGCAGATGTCTGCACTAAACCAGTCACTATTATTAGGGATGTTGTTAACCACTTCTCTCTGAAATGCAGCCTTAGGAAGGCAAACACTGACAGTCTGTACTAGGATGTTATCAGTTACAAAACTTTGGGATGCGGGTCTTGGGGAAAGCAGATATTGACAGTAAAGCAATTAGTAACAGGATGCTGTTAGAGCACAATGTTAGCTTTTGGGCCGCTGCAACACTGTGCTCATCGCAACTCTGTGCTCCACGAGGTTTACATGATGAATTGCTTTAACCACAGCCTCCTTTCCTATCCCCCTATAAACCCAATCGCTCTTTCTTTCTGAAGATGCCAGGCAAACCACCACTTGCCTGACTGCCTGAACAATGTGTTTCACTTGTTTGTTAATTGTTGGGTAATTCGCATCCTTTAATAGATTTCACTTGGGCATTGAATGCTTCAGGCACTGCATAACTGAGTTGTTCAGTAATCCAACAACTTCCCCCCCCACCCCACTGAACCCTAAGAGTTGAAATTCCTTCATGCTAGCTGTATTTGATATATTTCCACTGTAGCGCTTGTATCAGTAGGAGTTTTTTTGGTTGTAAGCAACAGAAATGGAGTACGGCTGGCCTAAATGAAAAAGAAAATCCGGTGGAAAGGAGATAGGGCAGATCAGAGAGTAGAAGGAAGAACAAAATCCACACAGTGCAGGAAGGACAGGAACCAGGGCATGTCCAACATGAGGAATGTATGGTTTACCTTTTGAAGGCTCAGTCACCAGATGGTGAAAGGATAAAAATAAATAGAATAAGAGTTGACAAGGGATATGCTGTGTACATCAAAAGAGGATGACCCTGGGTGTCCTTGGATCAGGCAGCTTGGCTACCCGCCTGGGACAAGCAAAGTAAACCAAATGTTCTATAAACCAGGTGTTTTCGATGGAGCATTTGGTTTATCAAGAAACTAGACTCAGACCCTAACCAAATACGAGTTCATGAATACTGAATTAATTAATTCACACCCACTCTGTTAACAAGGGGCACTCCTCTTTGTCTGAACATAACACGAAAAGGAACAACAAGGGAGAGCCCGAGATTTAGACTCTCGATTGGACGATGTTGTCTCTGATACTGTCCCTGTCTGGGTGATGAGAATTTCCCCGAGATAGGATCACAGGATGGTGGTAAAGTGTTTTCCCTCTTTTCTTTCGTTTTCCTCCTTACTAATATATATTTCTCTATCTAAATAAAGCTGTTTAGTTTTCCTCTGTTGACGTGTGGCAGTGTTCTTTATGGATTGAGCCCAATTAATATTAGACCATGCACGACAATACAGTAAGATTCCTTGCTGTCACAAATTGATGTACTCAGCAGGATCTGCAGAGCCACCTAAACATGCCTTTCTTTGCTGAGAAATCTGATGTTAAATGTATAACTTGTGATATTCCTGACTGGGAGGATGCACATTTTTCTAGTTTGGCCAGGGAACGGGCTAAGTGCACTGGACTAAGTGAAAACTCGAATGCATCTTTACAAGCCACTGAGCCGCCGAGCCGCCATGGGTAACTGAAATATTGCAGACTGTCCCACTGGAAAAAGGGAAGGAAGTGCAGGGAGTGGGGTGGCGGGGGTGGATATTGTTGCATGCATACTTTCAGATGTGTCTTAGTAAGCATGCTCTGATAGAGGGAAAATGTAACTTGGAAAAGGAAAATGCAGAACTACAGAGTAAGCTTGCTATGTAACAATATCAGAAGGATATCTTAGGAGACCAAGCTCGAACCTATCAGACAGTGGCCGAAAAAGTTGCCGTCCAGTGTGTTCAATGTAAGTATAAGAAAAGGAAAGGGAAAGTTAATAAGAGGAAAGTACATGCTATTGCATGTGCTAAAATGGACTGGGACCTGGATTCTTGGGATGGAGATATCTGGGACGATATAGATGATGAGGTATATTGGAATGGCTTAGAGGATGAGGCAGCCAAATATGATCAGGAGAAATATCCTCCTAGTGCTGCTACAGCCCGGCCTATAACTAGGCGGGTGGAACAAAAATCTGGGCCGGATTTAGAGCAAGTTAAGTTACAAAATGGTGACTGGAGATTTCTCCCACCAAAAAATTAATGATATTTTGCAGTGACTTTCCCAAAAACCAGGGGAGGCCCTTGATTGTGTGGATCGTAAGAATAGCTGATGCTGGGGCAGGAGGAGGGTTAGTGGACCCCCAGCATCAGCTATTGTGTGCGTTTTATCACCTTAATCACTAATTCCTATGTGCAAAATGCTATCAGAGATTATCGGCAGGAGAAGGAGACTACTAATCTGTTGGCTTTAGCTGCTAAGGGGTGTTTACAGCAGTATCCCACTGACATCATGTGGCCTCAGTTGAGTTGTTCATGGTTTACATTAAAAGATGGGATGCAAAAATTAAAAGAAGAGGTTATGAAAACTGCAATCATGTTGAGAGAGGCTGATACTTACCACTCTCTAGATGTGGCTGTTCCACATCAAAATACTTTAGTGAGGACTACTCCCCTAGCATATAAGCATTTGAAGATGACTTTACTCTTTACTGAGACGGGCCGACCTCTTAATGAAGTTTTAGGAAAGATGACACAGCTAGGAGATATGGAAGAATAGGAATCTGGACGGAATGTTGGAGAAGGGACCCGGCCCAACAATAACAGTAGTAACAACAGGGGTCCAGGAAAGAGATGTTTCAGTCTCTGATACGGTCTGGGGTTTCCAGGGAAAAAATGGATAACTTACCTACAAAGACCTGTGGCACATATACAAAGACAAGGTGAAATGGGCTAATAGAGTGGGAGTGAAGGGAAAAATGGAACCAGAACCCATAGCTCTGCTGTCAGTGTCTGCTGAATAATTATATCCTTTTTCTGATCTGTTGCAATGGAAGTAGGGTGAAGGCCAAGCTCCTGGTCCCCTTAGAGTCAAGAAAATTAGAAGGAGGGATTATTGCCCATATGTTCCTCTGACAATCTATTGGAAAAATAGCTCTCCTATCATAGCTAATGTCCTGGTGGATGCGGGAGTGGAGGCCTCTTTAATATATGGGAGCCCAGATAAATTTAAGAAGGGGATACCATTAACAATTACTGGATTAGGGGGAAGGAAATACAGGCTCAACAAATTACATTACCATTAAAGAGTGGAAACCTCCCAGAAAGGGAGTATTCTATAGTTGTTGTGACAATTCAAAAATATATTATAGGAATAGACATATGGGAATTGACTTTAAATCTAACAGATGGAGTTTACAGACTTGCTGTTCAGTTCCTACAAATAAGTAGTGTACTGGTAGGAAAGCTGCATATTGCTCCTATTCTTTTGCCCTCCTATTCTTTTGCTCATCTAAAGTGATTAATTGTAAGTGGTATCGGATCCCTGGAGGTCATAAAGAAATTGGGTAAACTATAAAAGAATATGTGGGCCGGGCTCGGTGGCTCAGCCTGTAATCCTGCGCTTTGGGAGGCTGAGGTGAGTGGGTTGCCTGAGCCCGCGGATACGCGACCCGCCTGGGCAACTTGGTGAGACCTCATCTCCACACTAAATCAAAAATTAGCTGGGCATGGTAGCGCATGCCTGTAGTTCCAGCTACTTGGAAGGCTGAGGCGGAAGGATCGCTGGAGCCCAGCAAGTCGAGGCTGCGGTGGCCGGGAGCGGCCACTGCACTCCAGTCTGGGCGACGGAGTGAGACGCCAACTCAAAAATAAAATAAAATAAAATAAAATAAAATAAAATAAAAGAATATGTGGTTGCTGGGGTGATGATAACTACTACTACTGAATGCAATAACCCAATATGACCTGTTAAAAAATCAGATGGTAGCAGGAGAATGACTAGATTACAGGAAATTAAAGTGACTCCCCCACTGACTCCTGCAGTTTCTGATACTATAACTTTAATAGAGAAGATCCAAACCTATAAAGGACAATGGTATGTAGTCATAGGTCTAGCTAATACTTTCTTTACAATTCCTATTGCCTCACAGCAGTGGAATCAATTTGCTTTTACCTGGTAAAAGCAGTACCAGGCAAAATACACCTGGTAAGGTAGACAATACACCTTTACCCAGTTGCCTCAAGGATATAAACATAACCCTACTATCTGTCACAAATTAGTGACAAGACACCTAGATTCTTGTTTTATTCCCGTGGATATACAGATTGTCCATTATATTGATGATATTTTAATACAGGGGCACACCTCGAAACAGGTATATGATGCTTTAGAGCATATAATGATTTGTTTGTGGGAAAAAGGTTGGGAAATCAGCTCTGCCAAAATACAAGGTTCAAGTCAGAATGTAAAATTTTTAGGAATCAATTGGAATGAGGGCGTAGGATTATCCTCTCCAAAGCAAAGCAGAACATTTTGGACTTTGCAGTGCCCAAGAGCAGAAAGGAAGCCCAGAAATTCATTGGACTGTTTGGGTACTGGAGAAATCGTGTTCCCTTTCTGGGGGAAATATTCCAACTTCTATATAAAGTAACTAGGAAAAAATATGAGTTTGATTGGGGACCCAATCAGAATCAAGCCTTTGAAAAAGCCAAAGCAGCTATACAAATGGCCTTGGATCTATGGCCTATCGAGCATGGGCCCATGGAGCTAATGGTATCTATTGATAACATGCACACTAACTGGAATTTGTGACAGAAACAGGGGGCCCAGTTGGTCTCATTGGGATTTTGGTCATGAAAACTGCCTGAGGCTGGACAGCATTACACTGTTTTGGGCTAATTATTGGGCCCTAATAAAGACACAGCAGTTGACTCTGAATCATGAAGTACTGTTAAGGCCAACATACCAATTATGCAATGGATCATGAGTGATCCTGTATCACACAAAATTGGTCATGCTCAGGAAGCCAGTATAATCAAATGAAAGTAGTATATACAGATCAGAGCTAAGATGGGCCCTTCTGACATCCTAACCCTACATGAACATATCTTTAATATGCCCGGTGATAATGAGCATTAAGAACATCAATGTCCCCTTGAATCAGAAAATTCTAAAGTAACCTGGAATCAAGGAGTCGAATCATTGACTGAAGAACACCAGCAGCATGCATGGTTTACTGATGGAACTGCTATGTAGGACATGAATGATGCTGGAGAGCAATAGCCTATAACTCTGCAGCAGGAGTCATGCTAGATACCACGGGGAAAGGAAAGTGTAGTCAATTTGCAGAACTTCAGGTAGTATTTCAGCCTATTAGCTATGAAAAAGGAAAGCAATACCATCTTTTTACCAATTTCTGGGCAGTGGCTAATTGGTTGGTTATTGGATGCCTAAATGGCATAAAGATGAATGGAAAATGCATGATAAATTATTATGGGGAAGTGAATTATGGAAAGAGATCTGGGACACGGTTCAAATTACAAATATTTCTGTCTTTCACGTAGATGCCCATGCGTCCAAAACGTTGGTAGAACGCGAGTACAATGCCAAAGCCGACTCTCTGGCTACTATAGCAGTAGCAGATTTGGATGAAACCCAAATACATAAAGAAAAGCATTGGCAAAATGGATACTTCACCAATCAGACCATTTAAGATCTGCTGCTATGCACAGGTGGGCACAGGATCGGGGTATCAGCATTCCTTTATCAATGTTAAAGCAGGCTAAGGATGAATGCTCAACTTGTCAGCTGGACAGTATAAAGGTTATTCCCCAAGTTGTTACAGCGGAGCTCAATTTGCCCCAAATCTGGCAAATTGACTATGTGGGGCCCTTGCCAATCTCAGGGGGATGTCAGTACATTTGTACCTGCATGGATACTTACTCTGGAGTCCTAGTCACCTGTGCATACTGGTATGCCAATCAGAAAAATACCTTAGATAGAACCTTAGGTATCATCTTGTTTATATTATGGAATCCTGTCCCAAATTCAAAGTGATAATGGTTTTCATTTTAAAGAGAAATTAATAGACCAATATTGTGAGGACCATAACTTAGAATGGGTCTATCATATTCCTTATTATCCCCAAGCTTCAGGATTAATAGAACGGATGAATGGCATGATAAAAGAAAAACCGTGTAAATTGGGGAATGCCTCCTATACACATTGGAAAGATCATCTGTTTATGGCCTTACAGCAGCTGAATAATTGGCCCTTGGGAGAAAGTACTCCCTTGGCCCAAATGATGACACCTAATCTACAGATTGGAAAGCACATTGTCACAAGTACCATAAAGTGGTGGACCTTTTCTGATAAAGCACAAGCCCCATATCAAGGTACTTTAGGGTCAGCTGGGTATGATCTTAGGAGTATAGAAACTATCTGGATTGATCCTTTGGAACAGGTCACGGTAAGTACTGGATTGGGTATCCAGTTGCCTTCTGGATATTATGGGCAAATAGCTGCCAGATTAGTTTGGTAAAGAAAAGAATACAAATTATGGGAGGAATAATAGATCCAGACTATGTAGGGGAAATAAAAATAATGTTATATAATGCATCTAAAGAAACCTTACATTTTAATGTAGGAGATAGCTCAATTACTGATAATCCCCTCTAAAAACGTTATTTGAGAACAAGTTCCTGAAACACCAAATAGTACCACCGAGTAGGTGGTTTTGGCTCTACTAATGAGTTGAGAGTCAAAGTATGGGCAAAAAGGCACCCAGGAGACACACCTCAACCTGGAAAAATAATAACTCAAGGAGATAATAATGTGGTGACAGTAATGATGCCAGGACAAAAATTCCCACAGATGCTTCCTACTAACCAGTTGTTTTATTGTACCTAGTTTATTCTTGTGCTGTTATGCCTGACTGTTGATGGATGAACCCCTGGAATGAGATTATCCAATAACAGTATGCAGTTCAGATGGAATTGGAAGAATACAACTAAACCGCACCAGCAAGACAATTTCACCTCTGATGCTAACACTTCTTGAATAATTGCCAATATAACACAGCCTGGAAGGGCAAAGTTCCTTTGAAGGCTATTGTAGCCGATCCCTCTCCAATTAGTATTAATATATTTTCATATGTAAATATACCTTGCTGTTTAGTTAATATGAGTTTAGTCAATCCTATTACTTGGAGACAGAATTTAGAAGACCAAATAGCTGTGTAATGCAACTGAATTAACTTTTGCTGTAAATAGCTTCCAATTTTTATTCTGTTCAAATTCAACTGCAATTACTAATAGGAGTACTTGGGCTGATCATATCTGGATTAATGTAAATAAAACCCCAAACATTACAGTTCAGACACCTCAAGTAGTAAGGATTCCGAAATCACGTGTCAATGTATCAGTTATGACCAAAAAGGTGCTCTTTCACTTTAACATAACTTTCCCAATTATCCCACCTTGTGCTCACCGGAGGCGGGCATGGTATGATACCCTCTTGAAGGGTTTGGGTCAGGAATGGGACTAGGAAATTCCATAGATTTGGAAGTCCTGGCCAACAAATTAAAGAACACTGGACAAGACACTGTGGAGGCTGTTACTGGTAACACCCAATGGCTTGCAACTTCGATACTTCCTCATGAGAATACCTTATGCTATCAGAACGATATGCTAAGACTATTTAACAGGACCTGTCTCCAACAGTATAATGTGACCTTCCTTGCTAATTAGACAATATGTTCTGTAGAACATCTGTATGAACTGATACAAAAGGAACATGCACAACAAGCTTTATAGGAGAAAGGAATAACAACGTGGAGGGCTATCTTTAAACTCCCTCGGGTGACCTGGATAACTAACTGCTCAATCTCCGAATGTTACCTGCAAAGAAATTTGGTGTAGTGGTACCATACAATATTATTTACCTTCTATAACCAAAGAATTATGTTTGTTTCATGTACTCCCTCTTATTACTTCTTTCTATTTTATGGTACCTCAGTTAGAAGGCTCACATATTGATAAAGATAATATCACTTATAGGTTAGATGATTGCACTGCTACAGATAAAGGACCTAATTGTAATGATTAAGTGCGATCTATGTAAACTGTCTATTAATACATTCCTCCAGTATATGTCTTTGGACTTTGTATCCTATTAACAGTTTTTCAACGCTATATGAAATAGGAACTCAGCATGTGTTTCTTGTCGGCAATAATATATCTGAATTAGGCCTAATGGTACCAGGTGATGTGTACTACCTGTTGCCTGATCTGGTGAATGATATAAACCTCACTTGGATACTACACTGGCTTCCCCTACCACAAGTTTATTTTTACTTACCCACCGTACAACAAATTGTAAATGAATCTATATTACTACAGCGACATCTTCAAGCGAATTAATGCTCTCTAAGTGAAAACAGACTTGCTATGCACATCGCATCTAACAAATTACTTGATATATCATGTTATTGTACAAGATTCTAATTTCACTGGTATTATTTCTTATTTCAGTCCTCTACTACACAACAGTATTTTGGAAACATTTTTATCATATTAAACATTATATACATCATATTAATGTTAATTTGTGTGTGCAATTGTTGGATGTATAAACAAATACATTGAATGTGTAATACTCTAATAGTGGAAAGTATGCCCACATGTTTTCCCCTTCTCAACTCAAGGGCCGAAATGAAAGGATAAAAAAGTAGAATAAGAGTTGACAAGGGATATGCTGTGTACATACAAAGAGGATGACCCCGGGTGTCCTTGGCTTGAGCGGCTTGGCTACCCGCCCTGGACAAGTAAAGTAAACCAAATGTTCTGTAAACCAGGTGTTTTCGATGGAGCATTTGGTTTTATCAAGAAACTAGACACAGACCCTAACCAAATACGAGTTCATGAATACTGAATTAATTTATTGACACCCACTCTGGGGACGCCTCTTTGTCTGAACATAACATGAGAAAAAACAACAAGGGAGAGCCTGAGATTGAGATTGAGATTCTCGATTGGACGATGCTGTCTCTGATACTGTCCCCATCTGGGTGATGAGAATTTCTCAGAGATAGGATCACAGGATGGTGGTAAAGTGTTTTCCCCTCTTTTCTTTCATTTTGCTCCTTACTAATATATATTTCTATATCTAAGTAAAGTTGTTTAATTTTCTTCTGCTGATGTGTGGTGGTGTTCTTTATGGATTGAGCCCAATTAATATTAGACCATGCACGACGGCACAGTAAGATTCATTGCTGTCACAGATGGCTTACGTCCAACACCTTGAGTGCTGGTGTTCTGATTAATGTTTCAAATTTCCAAGAGACAAAATAGGTTGTGGCAGATGATTGGATTCTGGTACTAATCAGCCAAGAAGAGGAATGGGTAATACACACACAAACCCTGGTGTCAAACAACCACCTGAATTTGTGGTTAGTATATACAGTAACCTCTTGGCTACTACACACACAGGTTTCTTTGACTACAAACAGAAATCACTCTCCTTAGTCTGCTATGAATCCAAGGATCCTAAGTACAACAGCAAATACCTTCACCAAATACCTTCACCAATTCTCCAACTGGAGATACACCCAAATAATCTCTACCTCCTGCATCCAGAAGTTATATCATGGAGTGTGTGTGTGTGTGTGTGTGTGTGTGTGTGTGTGTGTGTGTGTGTATGTGTACACATATATACATAAATATACTGGAAATACATATATATATATTTGAGTCCTAGAAATATGTATATTTGTGATAGGAATCAAAGAGGTACAGTAGAAACTACAGCTATCCCAGACCATTGCTGCCACTGTTACAGATCTTTGGCTGGTTAGTCTACTCAGTGTTCCCTTATGTGTGGGAAAATTCATTCATATGGGGTCTGAGCCCTTTAGTGTTTTCAATTCAGTAAGGTTGTGGAATTTTCCACTAATCTTTGTTCTGACCGAGTAAGCGAGAAGAAGTCACCCCAGCAAGCTGCGTTTAATTAATTATGAGTTCTTTATTAATGCGCGGGTCAAGAGCAAACAAATGCCAGAAAAACTTGACAAACTAGTGTAGTTTGTGACAAGCTTTTATGGGTAAAATTTGCAGTATTGTCTACATAGCAACTTAGTGACCATAGCAACTATTAACTAACAACTTAGCAACCAAAATGGAAACTTTGATTGTTAGGGAGTTTTGATTAATTTCATGTTCCAGGTATAGCTGATGCCTGGAAAGTCCCTGGAGTTCTGCCAACAAGATATAGTTTAAGGTAGTTACGTAGAGACAAGGTAGAAGAATCATTACACAATGGAGTTACCTTGGTTAGGTCACTAACAGAATATAAGAACAAAATATGAAAATGTAACAATGGGGTTTTGCAAAGCATGATATTTGATTCCAGCTAACAAAGCACACAATTACATGGAACTTATGGCTAAGGAGTTTTGTAAGAGTCAGCAGGAAACGGTCAGCATGACCTACCCAAAGGAGACAAAGCTGGGGGTCTGTGGTCACAGGAACATTACTGTAATCACAGTAGGCATTGAGGAGTGATTCTTAGGTCAGGCAGGCAACTAAGATGGAAGCTTTAAATAAAAATGGAGGAAGCTGGTTGATACTATTATTTTACTAGCAATTTGCTTTTATTAACTGATTTAGCTCATTTCACCTTTGCTATTTATTATAGTAGTGCAAATACAAATCCTCGAAGATTCCTCAAGTTCTATTCATATTCCTCCTCCCCTATTTTGTAGAAACCATATGAATTACTCTTGACAATCAAGATCAATGAGCATATACAACCCAGTGACCTCACTGTTACCTCGACATGAAGTAGCATGAAGATCCAGACATGGTCCAATCAGACACCACTTTCTAGGCCCTGAGGGAGGGATTTCCTCCTTGGGCACTAAAACTGCCAGGTCCAAAGGTCCAGAGTCAATAGGTCTTGACAAAAACATTTCTGAGAGTGGTTCATTATGTGTAACCATAGATGGGTCACCTTCATGTTAACTTCTTAATGTCCAGATAGATCCATGAATATTGGCTATAAGAGAAAATGTGCTAAATCCTGGGTATGGATTCAGAGCGTGATTCGTCCTGTAAGACAGCCCTCCACCACTGACATGGAGCTGAGTGCCCTTCAGGCCATTCCAGTGATGTCTCAGAGTGTCACTTCTGGGGTGGAGACTCACTGGGAAGCCAGAGAACCTTGATGGGGGCAGCTCCACACCAGACACGTGGTTATAGAGCCCAGTTTGAAAACACTAGGTGGCCTGGGGAAGGGAGATGACTTGCAGCCTCCAAGGGTGTCTTCTTCCCTTGATTATTCCCTTGATTATGAAGAGTATCTTTGACAGTGGAGTATCCACAGTGGTGGGCATTCACAGGAACACGAGTGTTTTCCAGTTCTAACTTCGTTCTGAGAGTTTCATCTCTATAACTCTTCCCTTAATATCTCTCTCACTAAGCCTCCGGATTGCTTCCTTCCAAAATGTTGAGCTTCCAGCCAAATCCTTAATTGTTGCCAAGGAAACAATATAGATCCTGGCCTGAGGACACCTCCCTTCCAGGCAGATTGAGTACCAGATGTTGTCTTGTTCTTTGAGACATCCTTAAGAAGTGTTTTTGCAGAAGCAGTTGTGTCAGAGAGAAGGCCCAGCAAGACCTGAGAGAGTTGAGTGCTGGTTTTTCTTTATAAGCACCTGAATTGGGCCCTCACGGTCTTTTCGGTGCTGTTGGTACTTTGCCTCTACTCTGTTTTTGCAAATTGGAATTAGGTGTCTGTCTTCTACAATCAACCATATCAATATTCTGGGTCCCTGGATGTAACACACTTGTTTCACAGAAGAGAGAACTGTTCAGCATCAAATTTCTTCCTTGTTTGAGGGCTTTCCAGTAGGTACAGCCCCACCAGCCCCTATGTGATGCCTAAGAGACTAGACTCTTCCTTCCTCCTCACCCTGGCACCAGGGTTCCTACTCACTGCCTGCTTTCTCGTGGAATTCTGAATCTGGAGCAGGTGAGGGAAAGCCCAAGCACTCAGAACCCATTCCCAGTGACAGCAGCAAGATAGTCCGAGAGGCAGCGGGGTGACCTAGTCTTGCACCTGCAGAAGTGACATCTCAAGGAGGTAGAATAGCGCCATGGCTACAGTATTCCTGACAAAGCGTGGTTCTTGTGCTCCCAGCCTTCGACCCCATGTTGCTGTCTTGGTTTATACTTACTTTCCCAGCCTGTTCTCCAGCCTCCTGCTGGTGTGAGGCACCTCTGATATTCCAATAAATTTAGTTGCTCCTTCCCCCGCTAAGACACTGAGCTGGTACCTTTGCTTGACTAAGAACTCTATTGGAGGCACGCCAGGAGCTGGAGGTTGTGTTTATCTGCTCCATTAACAAGTTCACTTTAGGAATGGCAACTTCTGCTCGAGTTTTCCCTGAGTAGGTTTGCGAACCTCCACCTTTGTTTTCCAAGATACGATACTGTTGGGCCACACTGGAGAGGTGGGTAGTGTGTCACAGGAGTCTCTGCTCCTACACCCCTTCAATCTCCATAACTCCCCCAAGAACTTGATTAAGATTTTGATTTAAGCTTTTTGATGGAGATGTAAAACCAATGGCTTCCCTCAGCCTTTTCCACAGGAATAGCCTCTGATCCATGGGGCTGATGAACAGTCTGCAATTTTCAAGAACATTTAAAAAATGATGACCAAGGCCAGTCGTTGGTGGCTCACACCTCTAATCCCAGCACTTTAGAAGGCTGAGGCAGGAGGACTGCTGAAGCCCAGGAGTTTGAGACCAGCCTACATAACATGGCATAGACCCCGGCTCTACAAAAAAAAAAAAAAAAATTAGTGGGGCATTGTGTCACGTGCCTGTAGTGCTAGCTAGTTGGGAGGTTGAGGTGGAACAATTGCCTGAGCCTAGGAGTTCAAAGCTATAATGAGCCACAAGCATGCCACTGAAATCCAGCCTAGGAGACACAGTGAGATCCCAACTCAAAAAAAAAGATGACCAAGTGAGGATACAGTCCCGCTGAACCCATTGTAAAGTAAACTCAAATCAGATATTGATTAATTACTTGTCTCCCTGCTCCCGATAATCTCCCCATTCTGACCAGCCCACAGTGGCACTCTGGGTCATTGTGGGTTCCAGGAATTGGTGTAAATCCGGTCAATATCTGACAGTCCTGAGTATGTTGTGTTTCCTTCCAACAGTCTGCTGTTATGTTCCTGGTCCAGGAAGGACAGACAGGAGGAATCTTCATAGGTTACACTTATGGTGCATGACAGTGCCTTTCTCAGACTCCTATCCCTCTTCCATCAAGGGCTCTGGGTCCGTTCTGTGACTCATGCCTGAGAATTGGGAGACAGGCAGGGACCATCCAGTGTGGTAACTTATGAAAGGTGTTTGCTCACCAGATTTGGGGTTTCACAACATAGTGGACTGTTCGCCAGCTCTATAACTGGGACTCTGTGTGTCAGCCATCCCTGAGTCCTGGTCATGCGCCCTCCCCGTTGTCTACCATGACACCCACTCTCTCTTTTTCGCTGGCCATGAACTGCCTTTCCAGGGTTTAAAGGATTCTTGGAAGTTCTCCCATCCTAAAGAACCAGGGTTCTAGCCCTTCCCCAGCCTAGAAAATTCCTAGTATCCATATATTTTTCTCATCAAAGGAGAGGGAAGTCTCCAGGGCCATGGCAGGAAAGAGTGTGGTCAGGAAGCCCACGAAAGATTAAACTTAACATTTCAGCTTTCTGCACACTTTGAGTCCTTCTTCATGGCAAGTAATTTCTGGATTTTTGGGGGTCATAAAAAGGTGGCCAGCACTTAGTCAAGGGTGGCATGGCCAGCCCTGGGCACAGTTAGAATCTCAGCCTGCTGCTGGAGCAAACCACGTCTGCTGAGGATGGTCACGGCAATGAACACAAAATCTGTTCTTCCTTCCTTGTTGATAACCCTTGGAGTCTACCCCTGATTCCTCAGGCTGTCTCCAGATCTGTGGAGCTTGGAGAGTGAATTTGTCGTCTTGCTTCAGTCTAAGCCCTTTCTATTCTGCATGTCACTCTGGGGCCACACTGCCTTTGAGTGTTGACTGTGTTGTGACACAGAGTGGTACACAGGCAGACATGAACAAGAGTGGGGCAGCATCCTCCAGTGGGGCATGACCTTAGTCATGGCTTGGAACTGGGAGTTTTCAACACCTCCTCAAGATATCCCTATGGCAATTCTCTGGACACTACTTGTGGTAGGCAGGCTGAATGACAGTCCCTCAAAGATGGGTATGTCCCAGTCTCCAGGACTTTGCAGACATGATCCAGTTAAGGATCTCGAGATGGGAGATTATATGGGATTATTTAGATTTGGGTGGGCCTGATGTCATTACAAAGGGTTCTTGTAAGGGGGAGGTAGCAGAATCAGAGGGAAGAAAAGGAGATGTGATGACAGAAGGTGAGAGGGAGAGGAAGAGGAGGAATGGAAAGAGGGAAAAAGGAAGAGGAGAAGGAGGGGGGAGGGAGAGAGAGAGAGGGAGGGAGGGAGGGGGGGAGAGAGAGAAAGAGAGAGAGAGAGATAGATGCTGGAGGATACTTTGGAGCTGAAGGAAGTGGCCATGAACTAAGGCATGCAGTTGACCTCTAAAAGCTGGAAAAAAAATGCCTCAAAAACTTTAGCCAGAAATGCTTGTGTATGCTTGTAGTTCCAGCTACTCAGGAGGCTGAGGTGGAAGGATCACTTGAGCACAAGAGGTTGAGGTTGTGGTGAGCCATGATGGTGCCACTGCACTTTAGCCTGAGTGACAGAGTAAGACCTCAACTCAGAAATAACAAAAACACTACAGGCTGAAAAGCACAAGGGAATGGATTCTCCCAGGGGCTCCAGAAGAAACACAGCTCTGCCCTCATCTTGATTTTAGGACTTCTGAACTCCAGAGCTGTAAGGGATAACTTTGTGTTGGTTTAAGCCACTGCATTTGAGATACTTTTTTTTTTTTACAGTAAGAACTAACAGCACTGCTGAAAGGTAAGAACCCCAAGAACCTTAGAATAAAAGAATTTAGCAAAATAATCCTAGTAGTAGTGCAGCCGTTTTTGTCTCAACCCTAACCCTGTCATGTATTGCCAAACCTTTCTGCTGACCAGTCTATTCTTTTACCTCTTAATCATTAGCAAAAAATAAAACCATACGTCCAGTGCTAGGACCTGGTAATTATTCTGAGCCCCTTAAGCATGTCTAGCCCTAATTGTTCTTCTTGGCATCTATGTATCCTAGCAATGATGTCTTGTTATTAGTCTTCTGTAACCAGCCTCCAGCCCACCACCTGGAATCATGAGATACAGGTGGCTGGGGATGTCTAGAAACAAGACTTTTGTGAACTTCTTGTTATCTACATCAAAGAACACAAACTTTGGACTTATCATACAACTCCGGACTTTTCCCTTAGCCAAAAGAGCCTTAAATATACCCAGTCTCTCAGCCTTCAAGGCCACACTCACCTATTGAGTGTCGGCCCCTTTCTGACTGTGGAAAGTGGATAATAAACTTTGCTTACTCTTCCTTTGCAATCCTTTGCATTATTCCTGTGGCACTGGCCCACCTTGCCTTAGTTTACCCTTTCAACTGCTTTTTCCCCATCGTTGCCCTACTTAGCACTTAAAACTTCCAGTGGGGATTATATTCCTCATACTTATCAGAAACCTGCCTAATCCCTCCTTGAGTTTGATTTTTACGGGAAGGTCAGCTGAGAACATCAACAGCCTGAGTTCCTTCTATGCCTTCATGAGAAACGACCTAGCCAGGCATTTGTCTGGAGGAACTGGTCTTGCCTCAGGTTCCTTGTCCCCTTTGCACCAGCTGACAGCAAGGTACTATCTGGAATCCTGCAGCGGGATTGTGGTCTCAACCAACTCTTTGGTCCCAACTTCTGTATCAGTTAAGATCCGATGGATGCAAGCAAAACAGATACAAAAGCAAATATGAGAACAAAAACAAATTTAAAAAATCCTCCGGGGAGTTCAAGAAGAGAGGTATTTATTGGAATGATCCAGAGAGAAAGCTCGCAGAATTAAGAAAATGCGTACGTGTGTGCACAGGCTTAGGGCCGAGTGAGACAGGAAGGCCTTGGGGGCCTCAGCAGGAGGAGGTAAGCTTCTTCCTAGGCCTCAGTGCTGCAGCCTCCTGCCTCTGAGGGTTTTTCCTGGGGAGAGATTCCAATTGGCCCAAGGGGGGCTTATAGCTTTCATCCATGGCTAGGCACCAACATACTGTGGCACCAAGGGGCATTGCCCTGAACAGATAGGCACCCCTACCTGGGCCTTTCCAGGAGCTTCCTCGTCATCCTTCATGGGAGGAGTTTCCACCTCCTTGGATCCCCTCCCTTCCTAGGATCTCCTAGCAAGGCAGCCTCTGAAGTTGTGTCTGCTTTTACTTGCCGGCAGGGAGCAGGTTGATGGAGCCTTAAAAGCCCCTGCACTTTTAGGGCTCCATCAACCTGCTGTCACCCTGCCGGCAAGTAAAAGCAGTCACAACTTCAGAGGCTGCCTTGCTAGGAGATCCAGTTCCAGCTACTTGGAAGGCTGAGGCGGAAGGATGGCTGGAGCCCAGCAGGTCGAGGTTGCGTTGGCCGGGAGCGGCCACCGCACTCCAATCTGGGCGACAGAGTGAGACTCCAACTCAAAAAAGACAAAGAGAGGGGAATTCATCAGATGTTTCTCTGACTTTAGTCAGTGAGCCCGTTTTCTCTCCATGTCTCTGGGACCACAGCAGGAAGGGAGGAGGGGTGCTGGCAGAACCCCAGGAGCAACACAGCTCCCACATGTTGGAGCAAACCTTAGGCTGAGAAGGTACACATGCATGAGCTGGCATTTGGGGACCAAGGGACTCAAACGTGAGGAAGTGGCAGCCGGGACTAAGCCCAAGGCAGACAGCTGATGAATCGTGAAGTATCTGTTCTCCCCAGAGCCCAGCAGGTCAACGCTGGGGTGACCGTGAGTTGCCTTTCTACTCCAGTCTGGGCAACAGAGTGAGACTCCAACTCAACAACAACAACAACAATAACAACAAAAACTTGAACCTGTTTTAATGAGTAAAACATCTCGGTGGGATTATTAAAAACTCGGCAGCTAAGAAGAATTTAAAAGCCCCATATCTGGTTACTCAGAAAATCAGGGAAGAATTAGATTGATTACAAGATGGATTTTGGGCTGTGTGCAGGGCAGTTCATACCTATAATCCCAGTACATTGGGAGGCTGAGGTGGGAGGATCGCTTGAGTCCAGGAGGTTGAGAGCAGCCTGGCAAGATCTTGTCTCTACAGAAAGAAACAGGTGATACTGTGATTCAGGCTTCCCAATCTGGTGAGTGGGAGCAATTGTTGATTCCCACAGCTTCTTAAAAAAAAAATACTCCTCATCACCTCTTTTGCATCCTGTTATGGATGAAAACCGTGAATTGGAAAATCTCTGCTGTTCCACAAGAGCTGTGGTGTATCTGGTTGGAGCCGTGGAGCCTTTGGGTGGTATTGGGTGTTGCCAAGCGGCAGTGGGTCAACTGCCCCAAATTCTGTTCCTTGTCCTCTCTGAATGTCACCCTCCTTCAAGGAAGGAACCAGAGTGGGCCCACCCTCCCAGACTAATGGCCATGGATACCAGCTTCACTATTCCCCCACTGTACAGGGTCAGCATGGGCCTGGAGGGTTTTTAGTGCTGGTCTTGACAGCAGGCCTCAGAGAGTGGTGGGGTGCATTGGTGAACAGACTGGGAGGGTGGGGCCCTTAGCAGTCAAGCTCTGTGTGATGACCACTATCCTAGAGGATAGTGGTCCCCAACCTTCTGGCATCAGAGACTGGTTTTGTGGAAAAAAATTATTCCATGAATGAGAGGGGAGTGATTTGGGGATAATTCAAGTACATTACATTTATTGTGTACTTTATTTCTATTATTATTACCTTGGAATATATAATGAAATAATTATACAACTCACCATAATGCAGAATCAGTGGGAGCCCTTAGCTTGTTTTCCTGCAAATAGACGGTCCCATCTGGGGGTGATGGGAGACAATGATACCTGAAGTGTGTGGCTTATGTCCAGTCTACTCTGTAATGTCATTTTGCTTGCTGTCACTGCAGAAAACCCGGTTTCATAAAGATACGATGTTGGAAATGGAAGCAGGCTTTTCAGGGCTGATCTGACAGGAGGCAGTGCTCAGGGGTAATGTAAACTCTTGGGAGCTGCTGTAAGTACAGATAAGGCTCACCTTCGGCTGTGTGGCCCAGTTCCTAACAGGCCACGGACTGGTACTTTAAGTAGTAAAAAAATCTCAGGGCCAGCCACGGTGACTCAAGACTGTAATCCCAGCACTTTGGGAGGCTGAGGTGAAGGGATTGCTGAGCCCACGAGTTCGAGAACAACCTGGGCAACTTGATGAGACCTCATCTCTACAATAAATAAGAAAATTATCCGGGAAAAGAACAAAAAAGAAAAGCTGTGGGAAAAGAACCCAAACAAACAAACAAAAAAACTTGACCTTGTTTTAACGAGTAAAAAATCTCAGTGGGATTATTAAAAACTCAGTAGCTAAGAAGAATTTAAAAGCCCTATACTTGGTTACTCAGAAAATCAGGGAGGAATTAGATTGATTACAAGATGGATTTTGGGCTATGTGCAGGGCAGCTCATACCTATAATCCCAGTACTTTTTTTTTTTGCTTTTTTTTTTGAGTTGGAGTCTCACTCTGTTGCCCAGACTGGAGTGCAGTGGCCTCGACCTGCTGGGCTCTGGCGATCCTTCTGCCTCAGCCTTCCAAGTAGCTGGAACTACAGGCGAATTTTTTGATTTATTGTAGAGATGAGGTCTCGCCAAGTTACCTAGGAGGGTCTCGAACCTGCGGGCTCAGGCAATCCCCTCACCTCGGCCTCCCAAAGTGCGGGATTACAGGCTGAGCCACCGAGCCTGGCTAATCCTAGTACTTTGGGAGGCTGAGGTGGGAGGATCGCTTGAGCCCAGGAGTTTGAGAGCAGCCTAGCAAGATCTTGCCTCTACAAAAATTAGACAATTAGCCTGGTATGATGGCATGTGACTGTAGCCCCAACTACTTGGGAGGCTGAGGCAGCAGAATTGCTTGATCTCAGGAGTTCAACACAGTAGTGAGTCATGACTGTGCCACTGCACTCTAGCCTGGGCAACAGAGTGAGATTCACACTCTCCTCCAAAAAAAAAAAAAAAAAGGAAAAAAAAAACCCAGACATATTTTGGACTTGCTATCAGAATAGGAACACTGGGAAAGTCTAATATTAATATGTTGAAGGGTGACTCATGGATTGAGCTGGAGAAAGAAGAGATTTCCTGAGAGGAAAGGTTAAGGTGTGCAAGATGGACAGACAGATGTAACAGACAAAAATCCAGCCTTTCTCCTGAACTGCTCTTGAGCTGTGATTAGGAAAGAGAGGAGTGTGGAATTTCTGCTGCCCCTGGCAGGGGAAGAACACTAAGAGGATGTAGGTGTGCATCTAACTCCCCCAAGGGCTGGGACCCAGGAGATGACTAAAGGTACTCTCTAGAAACTACAGTTGAGTGTGATGAGTACCATGGGGGATATGAGGAATAGATCTGTGTCAAGAACAGAACAGAAGATTTCAAAGGTGGATTCGTGAACCTGGTGGTGACATGGACGTCGACGGGGAGGTAGGAATGGCCTGGACTTTCAGAAGCATATGCAGGAGGATGCCGGGCAGGAACCCAAAAGGAGAGAGGCCCAGAGGAGGTGGAACACACCTGTGGGGCTCAGGGAGCTGGGGGTGGTGCTCAGCCCAGAGCAGGTGTTAGGTGGTGGAGGAAGAACTCTTTGTGGGGTCACTCACTCCAAAAAGGAAGGTGCAGGGTTTGTTGCCACAGTGGGAGCCCTGTCACATCCAGAACTTCTTGACTTGCTATCTCTCAATATGGTGGAAACCTCAAGATGGACTCCAGAGGCCTAACTGGGAGACCAGTGCCTGCACCCCAAAGTGGAGAAAAAGGACGAGGACAGAAGGACTCTGATCCAGAACACAGCATTCACCCTCTCCGAGATTGAGAAGGAGCCCGATCCTGCGGTGGCCAAAAGAGCCTCTGACTGACACACTGCAGGAAGGAATGTGCCAGCTGCCACTGAAGCCACACGAGTATCCTAAGTCCTGAAAGCTCCAAGGCCAAGGTACATGGCTTTGGGAAGGAGCTGCTGATGGGGAGGATAGGTCTCCTAACTTGAGTTGCACTTCTCGTCTGCTGCACCTTGAATTTCTATTCAACAAATCGGCCAGACATGGAGGGTCACACCTTTGGGAGGCTGAGGCAGGAGGATCTCTTAAACCCAGAAGTTCTAGACCCACCTGGGCAACGCAGACCTCTACAAAAAAAAAAGAAAAAAAAAACCCCAAACCAAAAATTATCCTGGCATGGAGGTGCACGCCTGTAGTCCCAGTTACAAAAGACGCTGAGGCAGAAGGGTTATGTGAGCCCAGGAGGTGGGCCACTACACTCCAGAGCCCTGGGCGGCAGAGTGAGACCCTGTCTAAATAAGCAAACAAACAAACAAACAAAATTGCAGTGATCTCTGATTGTGCCACTGCACTCCAGTCTAAATAAACCTGCATTCTGTGGACATCATTCTACTAGTTATGTGAGACAAAACCAAACAAAACTATAAAAGCAGCCACATGTAGTGCATCCACTGAGCACCTAGAATGTTCTAGGCCTTCTGCTCGGAGTTGGGGATGCCCCGGAGCTTGGGGCTAGAACATAGGAGAACAAGAAAGGAGCCCAGGTTGGAGAAAAGCTAAGGTCACACAGATAGTTAAAGCCAGTCCTGAGAAGAGGACTTGGAACCTGCGTTTTGCCAGGAGACCCCAGTCAGGCCCCTGTAGGAAAGAAGGCTGGACCATGGGTCAGAACTGGACTTGGACTTGGGCCATTCTCTGTGTTGGTCAGCTGAGGGGCGGGGGTGAGGGTGAGCGTGGAGCCAGCCAAGGGGTGGGACTGGGGGTGGGGGTGGAGCCAGCCAAGAGGCGGGGCGGAGGGGGCGTGGAGCTCCCTGAGGGCGAGGGTTAAGGGTAGGGATAGAGACAGTTGAGGAGCAAGGATGAGGGTGTGGGTGGGACCAGCCGAGGAGCGGGGCTGAGGGTAGGTGTGGAACCAGCCAAACTTATTTGTTCTGGGTGATTTGATCCCCTTGCGGGTGTGTCTTGAATATTAGAGGGAGGGTCCTCGGGGTGGCAACTGGCATCACCAGAGGTGGACATGGCTGGGTCTCATCGTCAGTGATCACCGGGGTAGGGAGGAGCCTGATCTCCCTCTCATCTCATTCTCAAAGTTACCCTTTGAAGGAGGTGTTATAGTCCCCATTTGCAGATGAAGAAACTAAGGCATGGAAAGTTCAGGTAACTCATCCAAGGTAGCAGAGCCTGGATTCAAAGCAAAGTTTATCTCACTGCTCCTTGTCTGTCCCTGTGCCCCCAGAGAGTGGAGGGGGAGGGGGGAGAGTGAAGATTCTCCAGCCTTTGCATGGATTCCTGGACCACTTAAGGCATGGCCAGGTGACCCCAGAAGGCAGCAGCTGTGGGGCATGTACATATCTCAGAGTACTTCAGAAGAGGCAGAGAAGGTGGAGCTGGAACATGGAGACCAGAGACCTGGCCTTTTGTCCAAGTGGCCTGGACCCATGGAAATGGGCTTCGGGGACATCACCAGTGTGGTTTGGGTCAGAACCTGACTCCCTGGAGACTCCCCCTGGGTGCTGTTACTAAGACCTGATGGGAAAGAGGAATTCTCCTGAGGTACAGGGAACCGGGAGGCTGTTTCATCCACCCTGTCTCTGAGCTCCTATTTGTGCTAGACCTTGCAGGGAAACTGAAGCCGTGGGAGGGGAGTGACTTGCTTGGAATGCTGTGACAGGAGCTGAGCAGGTAGATCATAGGAGTCTGCCTCCCTGGCTCTCTTTCATCTGGCCCTCTGGTCCAGTGGGGAGTGGAGAAGAAAGAGAGGGTGCTGTGTGTTCTGGATGGGAAAGAGGGCCCAGATGGGGGCATGAGAAGGGCACATTGCAGACACCATGACCCAGCTTTGCTGCTACATGATAAAAAGCCAAACTGCAGATATGTGCGTGCAACTGTAGGTATGTGAGCCTAGACCTCTGTGTTTGTATGAACAGAGATAAACTTGGAAGGACACAAACCAGGATGCTCCCAGCAGTAGGGGACAATTAGTTGGCGATGGGTTACAATTCCATTTCTTACTTTACAAGCTTTTGGATTATTAAGGTCACATTTCCCCCCTTACATCTCAGAGTTGGGATGTCTGGCATTGTCTTCCACTCTGCCCACCAAGAGCTGTGTGACCCTGGGTAAGTCACTCTCTCTCTCTGAGTGTCAGTTTTTTCACCTGATAGATGGGGTTGGGAGTCTCTTGCCTGCTGACTCCTCAGAGTTGTGAGCAGCCAATGAGCTTCTGAGTAATGTGAGAAATAAGAATGGTGATTTATTCTTAAATTGGAGCCTGATTTATCTTGATTCTCAAGATGATGACTAAATGCTTTGCGCTTCTCTTTTGTTGATTCACTTCCTGCTTTTTGGTGCTTCCTTTTCACAGGCTTTTAACTTTGGTGGGCTTCATGTTTAAACTTCTGGCGGGATCCAATCAGAATGGTAATTCTGTAAACCAATTGGCAAATGGGGCAAGCAAATGAAATGATTCTGTAAGCCAATTAAAATAGGTCACATAGGCATAGTACGGGAGAGCCTGTAACATCTGGAGTATTCCACCAATGAGAAACCAGGAGAGAGACTTGCGTTTTAGGGGTAAAAGTGCTGATTCTTCCTGCTTCAGTGTGCCTACTCACCAAGTGCCTGATCTTGCAAGATCATCTTTAAAGTCTTGCTTCTGGTGCATTCCATGTCTCTGTGTCCATCCTTTGATTTTGGACAGGTGAGTTCATTTCTCACTATTTGGGTGCTCATCCAGGATACTCTGCATCTGTCGGATGGGGACCTCAATAGAGAGGGAGACGTATCCCATCCGATTTTGGGTGGGCTACTCTGGTTGAGCATCTTGGCTGCTCACGGGACTGCGTATAAGCCTGAGACTATTGTTCTGAAGGCAGCAGAAACAACACAGAAAAAAAAAAGAAAGCAGACACTACAGCAACCAGGCAACTTTGTGCATGAACTAAGGTAGGAAAAACTGGACTATAAATACTGCCTTGGTGGTAGCGGCATTCTCAAAGGTTGAGTGTGTGTGTGATTGAGACATATCACAGATACAAAGCGAGTCTTGATCTGTGGTTCCATCCTCCCACAAGGGAAATGGCAGGAGATGGATGAAGCAGGGTGCACAAGAAACCTCCAGTAAGGGGTTGTTGAGTGCATAGGTAAACTCAGGTATGGTCATCAACCAGGGAGTACAAGAAACTCCTAGTAAGTGGGGTTGAGTATTCAAGTGAGCTGAGAATGGGGAATAGAAATTCTAGGACTAGGGAACCCAAGAAATGATGAAATAAAGATTCTCCCTCTAACATTACTCTGAATAGTCCACTGGGGAAATGTTGAGGTCTTGGGGGGCATAGCCCTTGTACCAAGTACAAGAGGGATGATCGGGAGGGCTGCAATGTCTGTTTGGAGACAGGAACACCCTTCAGGGCTGGGCATTCAGCCAGCCAAGCAAAAGTACCCAAATGTAGATTCTGTGTGGCACAATAGTGATCAGGAGGATATGACAAAAATGCAGCATCTGAGGGGGATGACAATTAAGGGAATCAGAGAATCAGCTCTGAGGACTCAGGGTGTCTCTAAGGCTTTTGAGGCTCAACAAGAGAAGGAAAAAACTCCAACTGGCCATCAGAGACCTGGTAAGAATGAAGCTGACAACACTCCAGGTGAATATTAGAGTGCTGGAACCAAAATCAATTTCTTAATTAGCACAGGTGCCAGTCATTTGATCCTGGCCATCCATGTTGGAATTACAAATTTCAGAGTCCAAATAGTTAATATTTAACAGGGTTAAATAGAGGTTTCTATATTCTATTTCTCTCTTTTCTGCCTGCTTTGAATCTGCTAGCAACTAAGCTACTGGTGTTGAGATAAGCTCACTGTTGCTAGGTTAAATTAAAAAATTTTGTTTTTCTTATACAGTTCAGCCAGTTCTAACTAAAATGTAAACATTGAAAACTCATTTAAAACTGAAAAAAAGTTTTAAAAACGTTTAAAAAAATTAAACTGCCACAGAGATTGCTTTACCCCAGTTTTGGTCCACAGCCTTTATTGGACTGCCAATTGGGGCAAACAAAGTTTAGCCATGAAAACAGGTTCCAACTTTGTCAGAAATATAGTTTGAATTTGGTTGTCTTTTGTAAAATGGTACGTCTGTTGCTATTTCATGGCTGAAGTTTGGAGGTAAAAGTTGTTGAATCTTTGTGTGTATATATGTATGCTTGAATGCGTATGCATGTATGTGCATGTTATGTGTTTTGTCCAGCATGCTACCAGATTGTCTTCTAAGTAAATGAGTACTCATAAAGTAAATAAATAAATTTAAATGTTTTCCAAGTTCATGTGACTGTAATGATCTTTGGTAAATAAAAATGGGTATAAAATTATTAATAAAGTGAAAAGTGTCTTTGGAATTGTCAGCATACCTTTTTTGTTTGGGTCTACTAATTAAGTAAGTTTTGCATTTGCCTCTGCCATATATATATATATATGTGTGTGTGTGTGTGTATATATATATATATACACACACACACACACACACACAT
>NW_007257213.1:174976-227420 GCF_000164805.1 Carlito syrichta | reverse complement strand
TCTCTCCAAGTTGCCCAGGTGGGTCTCGAACCCACGGGCTCGGGCAATCCACTCCCTTCAGCCTCCCAAAGTGCTGGGATTATAGGCTGAGCCACCGAGCCTGGCCTCTGCTAGATATTTAAGTATCAGGATCTGACATGAAAGTTATAAACTTAACCTAAATAAAAATGATCTTTATTTGTATAAATGTTTTTGGTACAAGTATAACTAATTTAAAATTGTTTGTTCCAAAAAAAAAAAACAACCCCCAGCTAAACCTTCTGAATTATTAGTAAAATGTTCATATATTTAACTTTAAGGTTTTTACTTAGGGAACACCGGATGCTCACAGGCTTTTAAAATGATTAGCCAGGAGATAACTTAAAATAATAACTGGCCTTGTCTAAGATCTCAGTTTTCATAAATAATTAAGCAAACTGCTACAAATAAATAAATTAGGTAAATATGAATAATATAATGCTTATGGATAAACTCTTCATGTAATTTGAAAATCTTAAAATTGTTTTTGAAGCTCATTAAATGTCCGGTTTGCTTTCAATTAAGAAAAAGTTATTATATGAAAAAATGTTTCTAACATTATGTTAAGAGTCTCATCTATAAAACACTAATATCTAACAGACAGTTCGGAATTTCTTGTTTCTTAGGTTTTCACTAAAATTTTAGGTTATTTTATGGAATCTGGAGACTATTTAAAGGTCATTTATTTAAAAAATGGAAAAAGTCAGTGAGTCATCGATATAAAGGCATATTTTTGATAAGGAAAGTTATAAAGGAAAAAGAATAATTTTGTATGTAAAAGAATTTTGTATGATAAAATTTTGTCCTAAAGTAAAATGACTGGTTACTTAGGAAAGAGGGAAATACAGGGCAAAACAGAGAGTTCAAGCATGTCGTCAATGGTATGTGGAAGTCAGCATAAGGTTCACAATTTCTGAGGAAATCTTGGCATGTGATTAAGTTGCTTATAACTTTTTCTCCAGTCCTAACTGCTGTTATGGCTTGAAAGGTTTTTAATTACTTAGGAAAGTAAGCTTTAAAAGGATTGAAGTTTTTTTTTTTTACATCATAATTTTGTATACAAAAAGATCTTGTATGGTACATTTTTGTCTTGCTTCCCAAAGTGCTGGGATTATAGGTATGAGCCACCAGGCCCAGTCTTGCCTCGAGATCTACTGGCATTAAGAGATAGCAGCCAAGCATCTAGTCGGACCATAACTGTACTTGTACTGAGATTCCTCAATGTTCTAAAATATTAGGAACAATTCTGGGCTGATAACCAGCTCTTGGGGCACGAGGGACCTCTTGGGTAACCGTCATGTCAAGAACATTCCTTGGGTACACCTTCCCTGGCCCCCAGGTAACACCAACAAGAAGTCTGCTCTCCAGGAAACAGGAAGGGCTGAATCATCTGTTGCAATAAGAAAACAAAGGTGCCCTTTTTCAGTCACCTGCATCAGCTTATCGGGACAAGCAAAAATCTCTCCAAGGCCAACTTGTTTGACAGGCTAGCATCTCTTCCCCAGAGATCACAAGGCATGTGTGCACAGCCTGACAAGAGCAAGGGAACAATTCTCAGGAGGTTCTGCAATTCTCATGAGAACTGACCCAACCATGTTGGGTGTGTGGTGTGAGCAAGAAGTAGCTTTGTTGTTGTAAACCATTGAGATTTGGGGATCGTTTGTTCCTGCAGCATCACCTGGTCAATCCTGGCTGTTACAAGCACAGTTTGTGGAAATCACAAGGCTAATGTTCTCACCCCGTGGGTGTTCCTTCTTCTAAATGCTTTACTCCTGCCTGCCAATCCAGTGCAAAGGGGAGAGATCTCACAGCAGGGGACTTGATGAAGCTTGAGGAGTCAAGGAAGGCTTCCCAGAAGAGGTGACATTTGAGCTGTCTTAAAGGTTGGCCATGGATGAAGAAGATTGGGAAAGTGGTGACAAGGATATTCGCATCAGGGGCCCACACAGTCTTGTGGTGGGGGTGGGAGGTCCAGAAAAGACCTGAGTTCCAGACTCTAAAAGAAGCTCAGCCTGGGTCAGGATGGAAATGGATCAGACCACGATGTCGGCCACCCAAGCAGCCCCACGCTAAGCCTCAGGCTGAATCCTCTGGCGAGGGCTGCAACCGGAGAGCTGGGGCACAGCAAGCACTGGACGTTGCCTCCGTGTGGACAGGAGGTGGCACTGTCGGCACAGACATTGTGTGGTTGGAGCTACACATTGGTAACCCAGGACCTTGGAGTATAGACCTATAGAACTGCTGAGCCAGAGGGGCACATGGGTTCCCCAGGAGGGAATGGGGGAACACCAATGGGGGAGAGGGAAACATGGCTTCCCCAAGAAGGGGGGCATGGGGAGAGAGCACACGGCTGCCCCAGGAAGTGGGGGGACATGTGGGAAGGAGAGGGCAATGGCTGCCCCAGGAAGGAACTGGGAAGGGAACATCATGGGGAAAGCGCACATGAATACCCAAGGAAGGATTGGGTAGGAATACCCAAGGAAGGATTGAGACATGGAGGCTAGAGGGCAAATGGTTACCCCACGAATAAGTATGGGAAGAATGTGTGGATAGAGGGTACATGGTTGCCCCAGGAGGGAGCTGGGAAGGGGACATGGTGGGGAGAGGGCACATGGCTGTCCCAGGAAATGGGGGGTGGGGGCAAGTTGAGAACACTCAGGAGAATTAAATAGTTCCTGGAGTCCAGCAAAGTAGGAGGGGCAGAGCCAGAGAAATAGGGTTTTGTACCAGCTTTGCACATCACTGGGAAGCCAGGAAAACACAGCTTCCCACCTTTCGGCAGGACTGGCTGGTTTGCCCGCAGAACAGAATGGTCTAGGGTCTGCTTGGGTTAGGGTCCTGCTGAGAAAGGCCCCCAGTGGTCTCCTGGCCTCAGCCTTGCACACTGACTCAGGGTCGCCCTCCATACCGAGCCCCCTCGGTCCTCCTCATTCCCCTCTGGTTCCTACCTTCTCCCACTGTCCACTGGGCCTCCTTCAGTCTGGGCAGTGGTTTCTAGAGGCCTTGTGGTAGTCCGGGGCTGTTGGCTACACTTTTCTGGCTGTTCTCTTTCCAGATGCATGATGTAGTTATTCTTCCTGGTCTCCTCAGGGTTGAGTGGGAATGATAACCAGTTTTAACCAGTTCTTGCCAATGAGTTTGTTTTTTATGTTTTTTTGTTTTGTTTTGTCTTTTGTAAGAGACAGAATCTCGCTCTGATGCCCAGGCTGGAGGGCAGTGGCATGATCATAGTTCACTGCAGCCTCCAACTCCTGGACCAATGAGTTTGAGTGGAATAATATGTGTTGTTTCTAAAACACAGCATTGAATGCTGATGTGAGACCCTTTTCTTCTACCAAGACAACCAGTAATCTTCCAGAGACTGACTTCTCTGTGATTCTGGGTCAATGGGGAAGACAGCAGGAACAGAACTGACCTGACCATACTGGGCATGTAGCATGAGCAAGAAGTAGCTTTGTTGTTGCAAACTACTGAGATTTGGGACTTGCTTGTTACTGCAGCGTCACCTGGTGAATCCTGACTGTTACAAGCACAGATTGTGGGAATCATGAGGCTATTTGCAGAGCACTGTGAAAGGTGCATATCTTCGAATTATTTGTAGAAACTACAATTGCTATTAACAATGATTATCACTTATTGAGCAGATACCACGTGCCAGGTATTATACTAGACTTTTTGGCAAAGTCCTCCACAGCCCTATGAAGTCAGTGCCATTGGCCTGTTCAATCTCTTTTTTTTTTTTTTTTGAGTTGGAGTCTCACTCTGTCGCTCAGACTGGAGTGCAGTGGCCGCTCCCGGCCACCGCAGCCTTGACCCGCTGGGCTCTGGCGATCCTTCCACCTCAGCCTTCCGAGTAGCTGGAATTACAGGCACGTGCTACCACGCCCGGCTGATTTTTTGATTTATTGTAGAGATGAGGTCTCGCTGCCCAGGTGGGTCTCGAACCCGCGGGCTCATGCAATCCACTCACCTCAGCCTCCCAAAGGCGCGGGATTACAGGCTGAGCCACCGAGCCCGGCTGGCCTGTTCAATCTTATTAGCCTCAGGGACAGAGGCTCAGGGAGTCAATGGTCATGACCATAACTTGTAAGTGGTGGAATTAAGATCCAAATTTAGGGGTCTCTGTCTCTAAAATGTCCCTTTTTTCCACTACTGGGCTGTTATTCCACAGAAAGCAGGACTAGGCATACCAAGAAAAAAGCAAATGTTTAAAAGAGAAATTATCTCTTAACAGGAAGAACATGAAAATCTGCCTGTTTTCTTAAACTGAATGTGAAGGTTGATGCTGATGGACTCAACAAAGCTGCTTGCTCTGGTGTGATGTTTGTCAAGGGATTCTCCATCAGGTTTTCCTCCAACTGGGCTCCCTACCAGATAAGCAGCAGTGGCACCCACGGGTCAAGGGAACGTAAAGTCATCATTATGTCCATCACTTGCAGTTTTTATAAACAGGCTGAAAGACAGAACATGGGATGCATCTTTGCAATGGAGTGAAAGGTAACTTTAACCTTTTAAGAAGAAGAAACCAGCCGGGCTCGTTGGCTCAGCCTATAATCCCGCGTCTTTGGGAGGCTGAGGTGAGTGGATTGCTTGAGCCCATGGGTTCGAGAACTGCCTGGGCAGCGAGACCTCATCTCTACAATAAATCAAAAAATCAGCCGGGCGTGGTAGCGCACTCCTGTAATTCCGGCTACTCGGAAGGCTGAGGCAGAAGGATCGCCGGAGCCCAGCAGGTCGAGGCTGCGGTGGCCGGGAGCGGCCACTGCACTCCAGTCTGGGCTATGGAGTGAAACTCCAACTCAAAGAAAAAAAAAAGAAGAAAAAACCCTCAACCCCCCCCAAAAAACCTTACATACGGTACGTTCCTCTTGGCAGTTGCCTTTTAACACTTGGCATAATTCTCTGGGCAGTTGTGTAGACTACTGGGTGCATCACTAGTGTCTGTTTCTTTTCATTGCTGAGCAGTATTACATGATGTGGAAGTGCTGCAGTTTGCTTAACTAGTCACCTGTCGAAGCCCTAATTTTTAAAATTTTAACTTTTTTGAGACAAGATATCTGTCATCCAGGCTGGCATGCAGAGGCACGGTCATAGCTCACTGTAGCCTTGAACTCCTGGACTCAAATCATCCTCCCACCACAGCCTCCCGAGTAGCTAGAACCCCATGGGCCAGGCCTGCTGACCCTCTGCCTCCGTCCTCAGGTGCAAGGACCTGCTGTTTGTTGTGCCCCACCAAATGGTCTGGAAACGTGCTGGCCACTGCTCAAACGAGGTAGATGGCAAAGCAGATGGGACTGAGGCCCAATCTGCTGAGTAAGCCTCTTCTCCTGCTGCCTGAGATGGATAGAAGGATGACTTTGATTCCCCTTCCCAGCCCCCCACAGCGCCAACCCACTTCTTGGGGACTGCTGCAACTGTGACCCCTACCCCCTGCCCCCGTCGCCTTCTAGGCCTCTTTGAGGACATTTGGCTTTCTCTGCTTTGACCTCATCTGGCTTTCCCCTACCCTCCAAAATCTGATACCAAAGAGTCAGGGGCCTGGGCCCGGGGCCCAGGGAAAGAGTGACCAGCAGGATCCTCGACCCTTCCTTGCCAAATAGAACAAGATGATGAGACAAGGAGGGCGGCCATGGGGTGGGCAAGAGAGTTTATGAATCTATTTTCTTCAGCATAAATGTTGCCAACACCCCAGACAAGTCATTACTTTCCCTGACCTCTGCCACCAGTTCATCCCCTTCCTCCCTTCTTTGTTGCTGGCAATCACACGTGGTGGCCTCACACACCACTGCCCCATCGGTCCCCCATCCCGTGGTTCATGGTGGCTCAGGGCTGGAGGGAGCAGGCCTGAGAGCTTCACCTCTGTGCAGGGCACAGAATGCTGGGGCTGGGGATGGGTGGGTTTCTCTCCATCCACTCCTGGGCAGTGCCACTGTCCTCTGTACCCCTCCTGATCCTAAAATGTCTCAAGTGCAATGCCCCTTCCTCTCCTTTGCCCAGGGCAGCCTGCCCCAGCCTCAGTGAGCAGACAGGGTATAGGGGCTAAGCTGGAAAGCCAGCAGCCTTCCAACAGCTTCTCCCAACACTTTTGGGGACCAATATATCGACGAGTTAAGGAACGTGTCGCAGGTCTGACAGCCAGAGAACTGGAGAGGGCCAGTGGCCTCTTATGGATCTTGGGGCCAGAGGGTAGTTTAACTATACCATCGACTCAGTATAGTATAAAAACCTGCCACCCCACCTGCAAAGATATTTTTGAAAGAAAAAAAGGGTTTTCTTTTTTTCCTCTTCTTGTATTAAATGATAAAATTCCAAGTCTTCATGCTGCCTTTCCTTTGGAACCATGTTTAGGAGAGAGTAGCTTGTCCAACATGGGTCTACACTGGTTGCTGAATTTACTTGTATTCCTAACTGTTCTGTATACGCTGCATTTAGACTTACTTATGGCAAGAAGGCATTTTTTAAAAAGGAAACAAACTCAAGAAATCATGAAGTGATGATATAAAAGCTGCATATGCCTCCAAAGCTCAGAATTCAGGTCCCAGTTGCTGTCACGAAGGAGTGAACGGAGCTCCCCCACCCCTTTTTTATATAATAAAAGTGCCTTAGCATGTGTTGCAGCTGTCACCACTACAGTAAGCTGGCTTACAGATGTTTTCCACTGACGTCACAATAAAGTGTACCATGTGCTACGAGCCGTGTCTGGTGGTGACCATTGGCAGCAGAGGGGCCTGGCGGGTACGAGGTCTTGCTTCAGCAGCCGGCACCTGCTCTGTATCTCAGGGAGATTCCAGAAGCCAGTGTGGCTGGGGTGGCCGTGGGTGGTCAGGGAGAGAAGATGAGCTGGAAAGATGGGCTGGGCCGGATCCACGGAGGAGGGTAAGGCGTCTTAAAAACCTTGGTTTGTTTTGGTTATTGAGCATCTACTGTGTGCAAACACTGAGCTGCAGCCAGGGATAGAGATACCATGAGCCCAGGCCCTGTCTTGTAGGAGCGTCCTTACTCATCCAGGAACATTGCTGGCCCAAAGGGACAACCAGGGCTGCAGACTCAGGACGCAGTGTTGGTGGCCAGGCCTGGGGGACCAGAGGCTCTTCACAAGACTGTCAAGGTTTTTGTTCAGTTTTTCTTTTCAAAGCCTGAGCACACACCACCCTCTTGCTGGGTGCTGGGAGCACAAGGGCCCTGTGATGGCAAGGGGAAAGGCTTTCTTGGAGCAGGGCTGTGATGCCCCCTGGAGTACTGGGTGAAGACTGAAGTGGCAGTCCCGCACAATGGCACCTGGGCCACTTTGTTTGGCTGGCACAGTTGCTAGGACACTACCCAGGTCCCCAACAGCGACCGGTCCAGCCCCTGGGCAGGAAGCAGGAGGAGGTGACAGGAGTGGGGTGACAAAGCTAGTGGGCTTTATGTGTGTTGGGGTTTTGAGCTACAGAATTAGTTCATGATCACCGTCACATCAGACACTCCTAGGGTGTCTCCAGTCCCACCACTTGCTGGTGACATTGGGCAATGAGTATAGTTTCTGTGGGCTTATCCAGTGTTCAGGGTTGGACCCTGTCAGTCTGAGGTTTGAGAGCTTCCTCCTGGGTGCCCTTGGGTCAGTCGGCCCACCTCTCTGACTCCATGGGATGTGTGTCATGTGGGAATAACAGTAGCTGTCACGTGGGGTTGCCGGGAGGACCTGAGGGCTTGACAGGACATCACCTGTAAGAGCCTCACTCCTCGGGTTGGGAGGATGAGTGGGAGGAAAAAGCGCTCTGCCAAGGGAAACACCCAGAATAAGTGTTGTCACCTGACTTGTCCCAGCTGAATTTCAGTCTTCAGGCTCTGTGTGCTCCTTGTCTCCAAACAGAGGGAGTCATTCATCCCACCGAGGAGGGAGAATGGCTGCAATGGGGAGCCTGGATGGGACACTCTCCATCTGGGTGTCGGCTTAAGGAGGTGACTGATTTTTGGCAAAACGGCATGCACACGCATGGACTGTTAGCTTCATGAGTGCTACCCTTCTCTGTCAACCTGGACAAGCCACTCCGTCTCTGGTCAGCTCTCTCATCTGTCAAGTAAAGTACCCTGGATCTTTGCCACCAGACTGTTTTCCTTGCATGAGGAGGCATTGGCTTCCTGTGGAAGTTGGTTAGACAAAGTCTCATACCCACCCGACCCTCTGAATTGGACCCTGCACTTCAATAGGATTCTCAGGTGGTCTTCACACATTTGATCAGAATTTTGATCATCATCAGTCTCAGGGTACATCTTCAGGGACACTTCTGAGCTGATGGGCTGCTTAGAGCCATCAGTGGGATGAGAGTGGTGGCCTTCCTGTCTTCCAGGGGCACTGTGTGGTCTCTGCAGTTCATCATTGTGCCTGTGGGTGACTCACTCAGTCCTTAGGTACAGGCAGACCAGGGTGGGAACACAGAACCCAGACAAAGCACTCAGTCAGGGGAAGGGGGCAGCCATGTGAGCCACACAACCCACATCGTATCACATGGTCTGGGGTCTGTGGTCCTCTAAGACACAGACAAGGCAGTCTGAAACTCATGTCCTGTTTGTAGGGATGCCTAGCCTTCCCCAAGGCTTCAGAGCATTCTTAGCTGGTCTGTGGCTCTGAGCTTTCCTGCTCATCATGCTGGCTCAGATGCTCTTGTTGGTTGCCTGTGCTCCCTGCACTGAATACAGGCCCAGTGAGCAATTCAGCCCTTTCCTGTCAGTCCTACCCCAACACACACAGGATTTCCCATGGGTGTCAGATTCCTGAATGAAGGTGATGTTTATATCCCAATAGAAGCTGTGTGGATCTGGATTTAGACTTATCCAAGGCTCCTTCAGCCCTGACGTCTCACGGGGTTTCATGGCTCCCTCTGCACTGTCTCCCCACTACCACCCCTGTCTCCTTCCTCATCTCTGGTCCTCCAAGACTCCTGAGAAAATCATCATACTACTTGACCAAGTAACCCCAACCACATGCTCCACCTGACTCATCTTATCACATTCAAATCTGGTTGGAGTCCATCAACCCAGGAAGATGGGGACAGCTAGGGAAACCCATAATCTGGAAATAAGCTTAGGCTGCAAAGAGCAGAAACCCACCAAGGCCAGTGGACAGTAGGCGGGACATATCATCAGGATATGGGCTCTCACAGATGCTGTGATTCCCCAGACCAGGAGCTGGAGGTGGTTCTCTCCAGGAAGTAGCCCTAATCCAGGTCATTCTCATCACTGCAGTCCTCTAAGATAAGCAGTCCATCTGGTCCTGCCATGTACTCACCCTCCTCACTTGTGTACACTGAGCTGTTCTTTCCCACTGTTCTTTGCTTGGTGACATTAGAGACCTCAAATTCCTAATTCTTCCTAATTGCATATTTTTCCAAATAATTCCAAATCTTGTACTTAGAATATGATTATGAACACAGAAACCAAAAATTTCTCTGTTTTCTAGCTTTGGTCCTTTGGAGATATGGAGGCCTTAGTGAGAACCAGCGAGGCTACAGTGAGGGATTAAACAAAGCATAGACGAGGACAGGCATGCTGGCACATGCCTGTAAACCCAGCACTTTGGGAGGCGGAGGCAGGAGGATTGTTTGAGCCTAGGATTTCAAGACCAGACTGGGCAACCTAGTGAGACCCCATCACTACAAAATAATATTTAAAAAATTAGCCAGGCATGGTTGCACATGCCTATAGTCCCAGCTACTTGGAAGGCTGAGGCAGGAGGAAGCCCTGAGCCCTGGAGGTCAGGCTGCAGTGAACCATGATGGTGTCACTGGACTCCAATCTGGGGGACAGAGTGAGACTCCAACTCAAAAAGAAAAAAGCATAGGAGTGAGAGAAATCACAGCATCTGCCTTCTGCATGACAATAGTGAGCATTTGGGGAGAATGAGACCAGGGCTGGTGTGATGAGTTTTGCTCCCTGGTAATGTAATTTTGGGGCAAATAGCAAGGTGTTCGTTTCCTAGCAGAGTTTTAAAAGTTGCTGCAGTAGAGCAGGGTGGTGTGGTTCATGCCTGTAATCTCATACTTTGGGAGGATTGTCTAAGCCCAGGGGTTCAAGACCAGCCTGGTCAATATGGTGGGAGCTTGTGTTTATAATAAAAAAAAAAGTCAGCTGAGTGTGGTGGCATGCACCTGTAGTTCCAGCTACTTGGGTGGCTGAGGTGGAAGGATCACCTGCAGTAGCCATGAGCATGCCACTGCACTCCAGCCAGGGCAACAGAGTGAGATTTCAAGTAAAAATAAAATAAAATAAAAATAAAAACTGCTGCAGTGGAGATAGGTCTGGAAAGATGAACATCAAAAGGTTACACCTGGTCTGTAATCTTTGAAAAATAATTTATAAACAGTGACCAGGTAATATTTTATTATTTTTTTCTAAAAGATACCATGGGTTTTTTTGGATTGGCAACTGTGAAAGAAACTGATAACTGTCCCCAATTTTTCCTTCTTGCCTTCTTTTTTTTTTTTTTTCAAAGAAAACAATGTTTTTATTGTTGTAATATATTAATATTAACCATTTTAGCCATTTTAATTCCCTTCCTTCCTTTTGGTCATAGAAGCCACTGGGTTTCCAGAGGGCACAAGGCGGCTGCCTCCCCTACGGTTCCTATGACCTTCTTATTGAGTCGGAAGAGGAGGGCAGTTACAGGTACAACTTCTAGGTCTTATCCTTATGAGGAAAGTTCTTTGGCTCCATGTCCTTTTGTCCTTTGGGGCTGGAATGTCTGGGTAGGCCAGTGTTCACATGGAAGGAAACAGCTCCCAGGGTGGAGGCCAGGGCAGGAGCTGACTGGACTCCTGGTAGACCTTCAGGAGCAAAGCAACCCACCTCTTGAATTGCGTCATGATTTGGACTTTAATGTTGAATTGAATACATTATGTATGTTTTTCAGTGAATACATTACCATTCAGTGTGCTTTTTGTTAGAGCAGCTCAGCATCAGTACCCTAACCAACATAAGTGCCAGCTCCATCTCCGCCCCATCCCCACCCTTGACTTTGAGTCCTCCTATTCTTTCTGAACTCTGCTTTTCTGTCCAGTCCCCTTGGTTGCTCATTGTTTGGATCATCTGTGGCATTGACAGTGACTTCTCTCAGGGTCCTGACCCTGACTCCCCACCCCTCCAGGGAGGCCCACGCTGAGAGACCACTTCAGGTATCCAAGGCTCAGTTTTGAGACCAGCCCAGTCCAGCTCCTGCATCAGAGAATCTCAAGGACCATGGGGGGAGAGTGCTGATGGGTACAGAGAACCTCTCTGTTCCAGTTTTACAGCTATTTTACAACTGTGTTGTTTGTCTTGTGAGTCTATATCTTTTTTAGAAATAAAAAAGTCTTTGATTCAAGTGCTGAATGGCGGCCGCGAGAGAGGCAGATGGGTTGGCCATGGAGGGCCTGGAATGCAAGGTCTGGAGTTTCTCCTTATAGTGGGTCAGCCAGGGGTGGGTCTGTACCAGTGGAGAGGCTGGCCAGCAGCGTGATTGATGTGTTGGATCATGGGCTGCTCAAAGGTTGTGACTTTCGTTTTCCCTTTCAGGTCCCTGGGTATATCTGGAGTTCAGAGAATGTGTCTGGCTATTACACAGATGCACAGCTCGAGGTTGGACCCTCACGGCTCAGGGTGGCTGGATCTTGTCCATAGTCCACCAGGGGAAGACTCCTTGGTAAGTCAGGGCTGTGTCACCTCCCCGCCTCTTCACAACAGCTCTGTGAGAAAAGAGTTATTGTCACCTTTATGGATGAACTCCAGAGGGTTAGGCAGTTGGCCCACAGTCACACATGTGAGCAGTGGCAGAGCCTGGATTCACACCCCTTTGGTGTAAAACAGTGCTGCCTGGAATCATCTGGAACTCATGTCCTTGCACACCAACATTGTGCTCTCTGCAGGCAGGAGACCTGCGAGTGGGTTGCTGGGCAGTAGAAGGGGGTGCACTTTAAAGTCTGATGGGTGTGTTGACATCCTCCAAAACCCTGGGCCCTTTTAAAACTTTTCTTTCCTTTTTTTTTTTTTTTTTTTTGAGTCAGGGTCTCACTCTCACCCAGGCCAGAGTATGATGGCATGATCACAGCTCATGGCAACCTCGACTTCCTGGGCTCAGGCAATCCTCCCACCTCAGCCTCCTGAGTAACTGGGACTATAGACGTGTGCCACCACACGCTGCTATTTTTTTTATTTTTATTTTTTGTAGACACAAGGTCTTCTGCAGGCTGGGTTTGAAATCATAGGCTCAAGCAGTCCTCTTGCTTCAGCCTCCCAAAGTGCTAGGATTATGGGTAACAGCCACCATGCCCAGCTGCCCTGGAACTGTTTACACTCCATCAACAGTGAAGGGCTAGTGCTACCCTCATCTCACCCACAAAGAACATTATCAGTTATTTTAAATTCTGCTAATCTGATATTTCAAAAATGTTTCTCTTTGTATTCACTTGCATATTTTGATTCTCAAGTGAAGTTGACTGTCTTTTCACATAGCTGGTGTTCTAGGACCTCTCAGTTCATGGTTTCAGTCTTTTCATTTTGATTTGAGGAGCTCTCGTGCATTGTGGACAGCAGTTTTTGTCTGCTGTAAGCATTGATAGGTGTGTCTCCTGGCCTTTCATTTTATTCTGACTTAATTTATGGCGATCTTTGCAACTTTTAATTTTTAAGAGATCAAATCTGTCAAATTTTCTCTTTATGGCTTCTGAAGTTTGTGTCTTTGTGTGTGTGTATGTGTATGTGTGTGTGTGTGTGTGTGTGTGTGTGTGTGTGTGGGCTCCATCATAGTTCACTGTAGTCTCCACCTCCTGGGTTTAAACAATCCTTTGCCACAGCCTCCCAAGCTGCTGTGACTACAGGCTCGAGCCACTACACCTGACTAATTTGTTTATTTTATTTTATCTTTTTAGAGATGAGGTCTCACTGTGATGCCTAGGCTGGTCTTGAACGCCTGACCTCACCCAATTCTCCTGCCTTGGCCTCCCAAAATGCTAGGATTGCAGGCATGAGTCACTATGTCCGGCTGGATTGTGTCTTGATTAGAAAGGTTTCCCCAGTGCAACATTATTTTTAACATTTCTTATAGCACATTTTTAGCTTTTTATTTCTGGTTTGCATTTAGATTCCGTTGGGATTTATTTATTTACTTGCTTTTAAAGAAGTTTTTCCTTTCTTTTTTTTTCAGTGCAGGACCTGCTAAATGGGTGTCTACTATAGACAGAAAGGAACATTTTCTTGTGTGCCTTCAAAGAAGCCGCCAGTGTGGTAAGGAAATGCCTTCTTCTGCCTGGAAGTTTCTGGCTGTGGTTAGTAGACAAGAGTGCCATGAACCTGGAGAGATGGGCCCAAGAGCACACCCAGGTGACTGCCAGGAAGGGGAGGCTCTGGGGTGTCATGTTCAAGGCATGGCCATCATTCAGACTTCATCTGGGACCTCTGTCTTTTAATTTTTCTTTTTTTATTTCTCCTCATATAAAAATATTGAAGCTGGAGCAAGGAGACACAAGGAAGTCAATGGAAACGTTCCGAAAACTGATTGAACCGTCAAAAGTCCATTGTATCAGCAGGGTAATGTGTGTGAAATCTGAGTCATGGTCTTGTTTGTTCTGTGCCAGAAAGAGCTGTTCATCAAGATAGAAAAGGAAAACAAATGGAATTACTCAAGGCAGGTCTCACCTCCCACATTGCAGATTTCAGGCAGGCCACACCTGGTGGACAGAAGTCACCCGGTTCGTCCAGGGAAAAGCAGTGGGGAACACAACAGGGTCCCCACTGGAATGTTCTAAGTCTACCAAGGAGACAGATGCCCAAAGACCACATGCTGTAGAGCTACAACAGGAAAGCACAGCATTCAGGGAGCCTGGTAGGAGGGGGTAGACTGCAGGGAGAGTTTCTGAGCTGAGCCTCTGAGGACAGGTCACTTGCATGTGGTAGGGGAGGATAGAAAAGCATTTTGGCAGGAGGGAAGAAGCAGCCAGAGCAAAGACCTGGAGCCTGGTGGGGGCAGTCCTAGGAGTGCCTGGACCCAAGGAGACAAAGGCGCAGGGATTGGTGAGGAGAGTAAAAATAATAAATTTTATTATTCTTGAGTTGGAGTCTCATTCCGTCACCCAGCAGGAGAGCCCATGTGCTAAAACCTTGAACTTGACCCTGACAGGTCATTAAAGATTCCTCAGGTGCATGCTAATTTAACCCCTCTCTGTCTAAGGAAGATGCTCTGCAGACACTTGGAGGGTGCTGCTTTGCTAAGAATCTCTGGCCTGCTGCACCTGGAGAGCTTAGACCAGAGCTGAGGGGAGCAGGAGGACTTCCTGCCTAGGTGGTACAGTCAGACAGGGGCTGCCGGGTCAGGAGAAATCTGGGTTTCCTTAAGGTACCAATGGCATTTCTGGGAATTGACAAACCTGCAGCCTCGCCCAGGGAGGACACCTGTGTGCCAAGCAGGAGGGGGCAATACCTAGCCCTAACGTCCAGCTGTGGCCTCAGATGAGGCTCAGAACCAGGCCAAGAATGACAGAGAAGATGCGACCCTGGGTGCAGGCCCAGTGCCAATGTTTGGCACGGTTGATTCCCACTCTCTCTGCCCACCAGCTCCTTCCACTCTCTGTGCTGCGTCCTGATCCTTGTGGTCATGATTTTGAGGTGGCTGCCCTAGTCCTGGAGCCACACAGTGTTCAAAGAAGGAAGAAGGGAAAGGGGCAGCTCTCCTGTCACACTATTCCTTAGAGCAAGAAGCCCTGAGAAGCCCCTCAGCAGGCTCTCTTGGTGCCTCGTCTGTCAGGACTGGGTCCCCATGTCAACGTCGCTGCACAAGGTCCCAGGTGGGAGATACCTGTATGTGTGGTCCCTAAAATGAGAGGCAGAAAGGGGGAAGGGGGGGCATGTGGCTTTTGAGGAGAGGGCTTTTGCA
Source organism: Carlito syrichta (assembly GCF_000164805.1). Taxonomy (NCBI): domain Eukaryota; kingdom Metazoa; phylum Chordata; class Mammalia; order Primates; family Tarsiidae; genus Carlito; species Carlito syrichta. The sequence goes on along the minus strand of NW_007257213.1, from coordinate 212,521 downwards.
TGAGAGCTTTTGGGTGGAAAAGCTTCAGGGGTCAGGAGTCCCGGGAACTCCTGTGTTGTTAAGATAAAGTCTGTGAGCAAAGACCAGCAGCTGGACATGGACGCACCAGGCAGTGACAACCACAGTGGCTTGGAGAGAGGAGAGGGCTGGCTTGGAGTGCCTCTGCTTTAGATGCACACGGCAGAGCTCCAAGTTGTTTGTTGTTTCTTCCTCACAGAGGCAATGGAAATTTCTGCAGTCAATGCCCTCCAGCCCAAAGCCACGGGACACTCCATAGTCAGCTGAACAATTGGGTTTATTCTTCTCACGAGGGAAGACACACTCCGAGCTCTATGGGTACCTTGGTAGGAGAGTGCTGGAAGGAGCCTGTTATGGGATTTGGGCTTTGGCAGGGTGTCTTGCAGGAGGGTTGAAGGAACAGAGCCCCCTCTAGGTTGGGGGTTTCAGAAGCTGGGGGGCCAGTTTATCAGCAGGTGTCTCAGCAATTCTATCTACCAGGGGTGCCAGAAAAATGGATACAAATTGTAAGCGAAGTTATCTATGGATTACTTTTAGCTCGCCATAATCATAAGTGTATGGACACAGATGGTAACCACTTTGAGAACCTCTCGTAATTGCAGACGTCAAGCATGACTTGTAGTCATCTTTTGTTATTGGTATATGTTGAGTATTAGGATTTTAATACAATTTTTTTCTTTCTTAAAATGTGTATTCATAGGGATGACCAGGATGAGGATAAAGCTGTAGATGGTAAATGTCAGAGACGGGTATGCTCTCTTCCTAACTTTGCCATTTAGAAATGACATAGAGGCTCGGAGATCTGTGGAGTGAAGCAGTTTTTTCCATTCTTTTTAAAAAGAAATATGATGCTCTTGCAAGAATGGGTGTCTCTCAAATAAGCAGTTACAATTATCATTTATATACCCTAAGATGTAAATTCCTTCTCTGTTTCCCCTTTTGTTGAGTATTCCAGAGGTCACATTACCCTTCCAGACATTGTCTACATAGTACATACTGGTTGGTTTGCAGAATTATTGCAAAGTTGCCTCACTTGCATGTCCTATTTGCCGATTGGCTCATAGGACTTTTATTTAGATTGGATCCAGCCAGAATTCATAGCCTGCCAAAGTAAAAGGACCACGAAAGAGAACAAAAAAACTGGAAATATAAGAGAGTGCAAGACATTTAAACATTAAACCCATGAAAATAGAACAAAGAAGCCGGAAGTGGATTCATAAAGGGAGTGCAAGACGTTTAAACATTAGTCATGTTCCAGTTTTGAAAATAAATTATTCTATTTCATACTATCTTCCCCCTCTTTTTTTAAAATGTATTTTTGAGTTCATTTTAATTTATTTGGATCCATTTCTGAGTATGTAGTCATCTTCAAATTTATTTAATAGCCTCTGGCTTTCCTCGTCAAAATTTGATTTGGTTTCCATAACACAGGAGTAATTCATAAGCATTTTCTTTGTTATAGCAGTTTCTGTAAGTCTCTGAATTAGACCTCTGACACAGGGAATTATGCAACACCCTAGGGCAGTCAATATTCCTGCTACTGTTATTAGAGAGGTTAGGATAGAGACTATTGTTCCCTTCTACTTTCCAAACCAATTGTCCATCCAGTCTGTAAAGGGGTCATTAAAGATAGAGTTTTCATCTAATTCATTAGCCAAAGTAGTTAATCCTTGTAATGCTTTAGTAATAGTTCCATCAGGGGTGGTATTATTTGGGATAAAAAATACAACCTGGTCTTCCCAGCAAAACAAATACTCCCCCCAGCCCTTTTTTTTCTTTGAGTTGGAGTCTTACTCTGTCACCCAGAATCAAGAGCAGTGGCACACTCCTGGCCACCGCAGCCTCAACCTGCTGGGCTCCAGTGATCCTTCTGCCTCAGCCTTCCAAGTAGCCAGAACTACAGGCGCGTGCTAATTTTTGATTTATTGTAGAGACGAGGTCTCGTCAAGTTGCCCGGGTGGGTCTCAAACCCGCAGGCTCAGGCAATTCACTCGCCTCAGCCTCCCAAAGTGCTGGGATTACAGACTGAGAGACCAAGCCCGGTCCATACTCCCCCTTTTTTCAGCCAACACCATGTTGAATGCCCTACAATTTTCCCATGCCATTCTACTAGTGTCATCTAATTGTTTAGCTACTCCTTTGATGGCATTCTGGGTGTGGTTAATAAAACTTTGTTGATTATAGTAAATATAATTGACCCAGTCTACATTTTTATTTATAGTTACCCACCAGAAGACAGATTCAAATCCCAATGCTATTTGATTTCGAGACTTAAGTTCATTAGGAGCTCCTCGGGGGACTCCTATGGCATTAAGATATACATTAGAGTCAAACGACCCAGGGCACTGATGGTTTATTTCTTTTTTTAGTAGACAATTTTGGGTTTTGCAGTGCCAGAGCGAATGGAATAGACTATCAGACCAAAGCACAGGTCCCAGTCCATTTAAGTGACAACAGAACTCCAAGTGTTTTCCTTCCACAGTACCACCAAACATCCGCTCGAGGGATGTTGAAGTTCAAGTAGTTGCCCTCAGTTACCTCAGAGACATCCAGCACGTGGGTGCAGGTACGCAGTTGCCCTACAGGAGTGGTGAAACTCTCCTCCTGTCTAGAGAGACATGAAGAGTGATTCACCTTTCCTATAGAAAAGGAAGGATGGTTCTTCGGATCTGACCTCTGCATACATGGGTCGATCAAAGAAAGACTTTGGCAAGTCTTTTTACCCCAAGTGTACTTGTCTTGGCCTAGGGTCAACATGCAATTCATTCCATCGGGGTCTGTGTCTCAATTAATAGGGAACTGGACTACTTGAGCCTGTGGCCATCCTGTGGCACATGCATAACAATTACTCTTATTAAGACTTGTTGCTGTAAATTTTAACCATTCAACCCAGGTATTTGTGTTCCCATATCCTGTTTCAATTTCCATTATTTGTTTCAGATCTATTACTTCCATTATGATGTTTTTAGATGGGTCATTTTAAAATCGAGTTAGATTGGGATATCAAGGATGTAGGAGGTTAAGGCTTTGAGTTGGAGCCTTATCAGCTAACAGAGATTGTGAGGTAACATTAACTGGCTCTGGAGGGGCTGTTACCCTTATTATGAGACAGCCCAAGGGATCTGTCCCTGAGACAACTGCCCCTAACCCATACCATTGTACTATCTAAGGTTGCTTTATAGGGTTTGGGGTGTGTTTATTACTAAAAGTAAAGGGCTACATTGAATGTCCTGGCAATTCAGAGGGGCAGATTCTTTTCTAAGTTGAATTTTACTTCTAAGTTGTTGAGAAATGCCCTTTCTTGCAGACTTAGAGATCCAACCATCAACCTGAATGGTCCAAAAAACATTATTCCAGTCAGAACAAGGGTTGTCTCCCCCAAGCAGAGATGCTGTTGCATACAAACAGCTTCCTGCAGAGCAAGTTGCTGTATGTGCCTCTGGGCAGAGATGTTTTTCCGCTTTGGAGAGTTCCCATTGATTATGTAGATTCCCACAAGGCAGGACTGAATATGCATCAAATTTGATGGTTAAGGGAGAGGCAGCTCTGGGGATATTTATGACAAATATAAATCTACTGTTCCAAATAGACCTACATAAACCATTATAGTATTTTTTAAAGACACAAGTATAGGTGGGATGGCTGCTATTCCTAAAGGAGGAAGCGATCCCATGGTTGCTTGGAATGAGAAAGGTCCTTACATAAGCATTTAACAAGGAAGGAAATAAACATACATATGATTAGCAATACTATAGGCAATGCTATGAGGAGAGGTGTGGAGAGATACATTAGGTCCTTATGAATTTTAATTTTAAAGGTTCCATTTGGGAAACTTCCCAGTGACTGGGTGTTCCCTTTTGTACCACGTTTTCCATTGGTGACCTCTTGACTCAGGTGTGATGTGTCTACCCTATTTCAGCAGCCGGAACAGCTGTCTCAGTTGTCAGGGGCACTTGATAGGGCCCTTCTCAACTTGGTTGGAGCTTGGGTTCCTTCCAGGTTTTGATCAGCACCCGATATCCAGGCTGGGCTGGAACTGGTGAACTGTGAACTCAAGAGAAGGAGTTTGAGCAAGGAGCCCTTTAATCTAAGAGAAGATAGGGTAAAGGAAATAGACAGAACATATTCTTTTAAAAATTGATCCTTTGCTTCTAAAGTTGGTAAATATGTAACTTTGCTTAGATATGGTAACCCATATAATAATTCATAAGTTGACAACCCCAAGTCTCTTTGAGGAGATGTTCTAATCCTGAGAAGGGTTATAGGAAGACATTTAACCCAAGACAATTTTGTTTCTAGCATGAGTTTAGTTATACGCATTTTTAAAGTTTGATTCATCTGCTATATCTTTCCTGAGGATGGCGGATGCTAGGGAGTGTGAAAGTCCCATTGTATTTGAAGTGCTGTTGCAATGCCTTGTAATACTTTTGAAGTGAAATGGCTTTCATTATCTGAATCAATATTTTCCATTAAACCAAATCTAAGGATTATTTGTTCTAAAAGTGCTTTGATTACAACTCCAGCTGTAGCTGTTGTTGTTGGGTATGCCTCTACCCATCCAGTAAGGTGATCAACAATTACTAATAAATATTTAAGTCTTCCTATTTTAGTTAATTCAGCGAAATCAACCTGTATACTTTGTAAATGTCTCAATTCAGGAGGCCTTTCTCCCTTTAATGACACTCTGATTACCTTTTTATTTATTTTCTGGCAAATGATGCAACCTTCCCAAACTTGTTTAGCAATAGTATAGAAACCTTTACATCCACAGGTTTTTAAAAGTACATTGCACATCGCTTGAGCTCCCCAGTGACTTCCTTTATGCAACATAGTTATTAATTCTCTAATAATTGGTTTGTTAATCACTTCCCTTCCCAGGAAGTATCCATTTTCCTTCCTTAGTTGGGGTAGCTCCTATTTCTCTCATTTCTTCTATTTCCTTCTCAGTAATTGGGGTGTTATAGTGACTACCGCTAAGTTAGGAGTGAGGTTAAGAAAACTAATTTCATCTTTTAAGGCAGCTTCCTTGGCTATTTCACCAGCCAGTCTATTAACAACTACCTTAAAAGAGCTTCCTTGTTGATGACCATTCACATGTGTGACCCCTATTTCAAGGGGAAGTTGTAAATTTTCTAAAACTTGTTTAATCAATTCTCCATGTACTAACTCTTTTCCTTTACTGTATATGAAACTTTGTTCCATCCAAATTTTTCCAAAAGTATGCACAACTCCATAAGCATATTTAGAATCTGTATAAATTGTACCTTCCTTATTAGTGAGTATTTTTAAGGCTTGATTAAGGGCATACAGTTCATGAGGTTGTACGGACCATGAATTAGGTAGTCTTCCTTTTTCATAGATGGATAGGCTATTTCCATCAACGATTGCATATCCATTATGCCTTTTACCCTCAATTATTCTGAAGAATTTGTCTATAAACACCCGAACACCAGCACAGAGTGGCTTCTCATTCAAATCTAATCAAGTTTTAGTTTGGTACTCTATAATATGTAAACAATTATGATCTAGCATCTCTTGATCCTTCCTTTCTCCAACTTGCATGAAACTGGCTAAATTCATGTTAGAGTCTGTAGTTAATTTCAAATCATCTTTTCCCAGTAATATTGCTTCATATTTTAGAATCCTGGAGTAAGTTAGCCAATAGCCAGCCCTTTGATTTAGAATGGTCCAGACCTGGTGAGGGGTACTAACTAAGAGTGCTCCCCCAAAGGTTAACTTTCAACTTTCCTCCACTAGTAGGGTAGTTGCTGCAGTAGCTTGGACACATTCTGGCCAACCTCTGGATACAGGATCTAATAACTTAGATATAAAAGCTACAGGTTGCTTTTTCCTGCCCCAATCCTGGGTGAGTACCCCAATGACTGTTCCTTGATCGGTGGTTACAAACAGGTGAAATGGTTTTTCTAAAGAAGGGAGGGCAAGGACAGGAGCAGTAATTAGAGCTTACTTTAACTTTTCTAAGTCTTGTATTTCTTCTTTAGTTCATTCAAGGGAGCTTGGGGCTTCTTCTAATAGCTTGGAATATAAGCTTTTAGTTTTAGTTGCACAAGTTTCAATCCATAATCTGCAATCTCCTATAAGGCCTAGGAACTTTCTAAATTCTCTCTTTGTTTTAGGCTTAGGATAATTAACTATTCCAGTTATTCTTTCAGGGCTGATTCTTCATTTGCCCTCACTGATTGAATGTCCAATGTACTTAACTTTTTGTTCTACAAATTGCAATTTATTCTTGGAAGCTCTTAGTCCCTGCTGTCCCAAAAAGTTAAGTAAATTTATGGTTGTATAAACTTGTGTTGTATCTATTCCTGAGATTAGGAGATCATCTATATATTGTAGAAGGCTAGTGTCAGGCAAAGTTAAAAAACTTTCTAATACAGTTTCTAGAATTTGGCCAAATAAATTGGGAGATTCAGTGAAACCCTGGGGTACACAGTCCAGTGGTATTGCTGTTTTCTCCCATTTATAGGATTTTCCCATTCAAAAGCAAAGAGGACTCGACTTCCAGGGGCTAATGGGCAGTCCCGGAAAGCATTTTTAAGATCTACAACACTAAACCACTTATGTTCACGAGGAATTTTACTGAGGAGGGTATAGGGATTTGGAACCATAGGATGTCGGATTTGAACTATTTGATTTATGGCTTGTAAATCCTGTACTAGACAGGGTGACCTGTCAGACTTCCTTACTGAAAGTATGGGAGTACTATATGGTGACATGCGTGGCTCCAAAAGCCCATTCCTAAGTAGACCTTCAATTACCAGTTGAAGTCCTTTCCTTTCTTCCATAGGAATGGGATTTTTTTTTTTTTGAGTTGGAGTCTTACTGTCACCCAGACTGGAGTGCAGTGGCTGCTCCCGGCCACCACAGCCTCGACCGGCTGGGCTCCGGCAATCCTTCCACCTCAGCCTTCCAAGTAGCTGGAATTACAGGCGCACACTACCACACCCGGCTAATTTTTTTGATTTATTGTAGAGATGATGTCTCGCCTGCCCAGGCGGGTCTCGAACCCGCAGTCTCAGGCAATCCACTCACCTCAGCCTCCCAAAGGCGCAGGATTACAGACTGAGCCACATGAATGGGATATTTTCTACAGATAATTTCATCAGGGTTTTTAAAGGAAATTTGAATGGGAGTAATTTGCAAGCCTCCCCTGTTTCCTTCTTGTACCCATATCCTCGGACTCACTCTTTGTTTCCCTTCCTCCATAAGATACACCACTCAAACTGCAAACTGACCTCTTTCTGGTCCTGTATTAATGCTTACCTGGACAATTAAGCCCCTACCTAGAAGATTTACTCCCATTTCTGGGACAAACAAAAATGATCTCATTAATGTCTCAGTTTCAGTTCTATTCACTGTGGGTTCAAAAATGGATACGAAAAATCCTTCAACTTTCACTCCAGTGACTTGAAGCTTTTCTGGTAGGGGGTGGACATTTTGGGGTTTAAAAATGAGGGAAAAGTGTGCTGCCTCAATATCAACAAGGAAGACAGCCTCCTCCCATTAGATTCCACCTTTAGATTTATCAAGGGTTCCTGGTGGGGTCTGACAGAGGGGAACTCCTGGCCCCCCATTCCACATATAATGCCATAAGGGAGACTATTTGTTCCTCTTTTTTCAATTCAGGGCATTCTCTTTTAAAAAGTCCCACTTTTCTGCAATGATAACATTTGGCTAACTTGGGATTAAAACTTTTCATTCCAGTTCCTCTTGGGTGAAGATTTCCTCTGTCCTGACCCCTCTGTTGTCCAGGCCGTGTCTAAGGGGATCCCGTGTTTCTTTCCCAACCACCCTTTCTAGGGTGCTCACCATAATTTTAGCTTTCTGTCTTTGTTTGTTCCTCATCTCTCTTAACAAATACCTTTTGTGCCTCTCTTAGCAGTTCTTCAATAGGTCTCTCATTCCACCGCTCCAAGTTTTGTAATTTCTTAGCAATGTCTGGCCAGTTTTTAATAACAACATTAACCTAGAGGAGGCTCTGTCCTACAAGGTCTTCTGGGTCTAGCCCAGAATATTTTCTTATCTGGTCTCTCAGCCATTGTAAAAAGACCGTTGGAGTTTTCTTTTTATCCTGCTGAATCTCAAATGCCTTGGAGACACTCTGGGATCGTGAGGCTGACTCTCTGATCCCTTTGATTATTAGTTCTTTTAAATCTTGCATTCTAATTATATCCCTCGGCTCATTATTATCCCATCCGTGGTCTGTGTTTGAATATTTCTGTTCAGCTGGTGGTACTCCAGGAGCTAGAGGATGTCCTTTCTTCCAGATAGACATAGCCACCCTTTGACCCATTCCCTTTCCTTCCCTAGTAAATATGATGTTTAAAATAGACATTAATTCTACCCAAGTATATATATTAGGTCCAAGAAACTGATCAACCTGGTCAGCTAATCCTAAAGGATCATCTAATGGTGATTTCATTTCCTTCTTAAAATTTCTTACTTCAGTGCTAGTAAATGGGGCATTAACAAAACTGATTTTTTCAATGGAACTTCCCTTAGTAGGAATAGTTTTGAGCTTTCATCTAAACTTCCAGTGGGAAAGGGGAATTTTCAATGTATTTCTTACATTGTTCCAATTACTTTCTCAGATTAGGGTATGTGGATTTGGGATTTGAGGATCTTAATTCTTGAGTCTCAGGTGGGTCTACCTTCCTGGTTACCTCCCTACACTCCTGATCTTCTTGGGAGTTATAAAGGGGGAGCATGCAGAAAAGTGGGTCCCAGGGCTTTTCTTTTTCCCCTGAAGGTTCAGACATTTTCCCCTCCTCACCTCGTGTTTCCAGAGGACACATAGGAAGAGACCTTGGAAGCCAGCAAAGGGCATAGTCTCTCTCCTCTGCTGAAACAGAGGGTTTATTATTTATATAGATTACTAAAGTCTGACAAAGCCAGTCATTGACGGAGTCAAATTCTGGTCAAAATATTGAGGGCTGACAAATCGACTCCCAGCTCCATACAAAACAGCAAAACTCAATCATTTTCTTCTTTCCTTTTCCTTTAATTCCAGAATTATTCTTCCAGTTTTCTAACATCCACCCAAGTGGTCTATCTGGGGGAATTTCAAGGAGGTTCTCCCGAGCTCCCTTCCTAGGCCTAGATTGTTTATTACCCATTCTTGGTTGCCTGGTGAGTTGTGTGATTTCAGACCCCTTTTCCAGGTTGCTCAATCCCCCATACTGGAGATTTCTTGCAACTGTTACAGCCCTGAATGCCTCCTATGGTGCTCAGCCCCTCTTTATTGGAGGTTTCTTGCAAACACTAGGAACCTCTCTGGCCATTTCCTTCACAGGATAACAAAATCTCAGACTGGGAATCTGCTTCCATATTGGGAATCCACTCACAGATCAGGAATCTGTTCCCATTTTGTACCTTGAGAAATGTTCCCGTGACATTGGGAATCCACTCACAGATCAGGAATCTGTTCCCATTTTGTACCTTGAGAAATGTTCCCCGTGACACACTCAACTTCTGAGAATTTCCTCAACCCAAGGCAGTACTTTTAACCCAATTTTCCTATCTTGGCTCATTCATGAGGTTGCTGGGTTGCCATGGTGGTGCTTGCCTTTTCTTTGTTTCTCCTACCTTGAGTCGCCAGTAACAGCCTCAGGTCTACCTGCAGGACTACGGGAGCCAGAAACACCCGACCAGAGCAAGCCACCTAAAATCGGGTGGGACACATCTCCCTCTCTGATGGAGGTCTGATCCCACAGGCACGGGTCTCCCGGATGAGTCCGCACAATTGTTGGAGATGAGTATGCCCTCTTCCCAACTTCAAAGTTAAGAAACGACATGGAGGCTCAGAGGATGGTGGAGTGAAACAGTTTGTAAAAAATATAATACCCTTGCAAGAATGAGTATCTCTCAAATGAGCAGGTACACTGGAGAAGTTACAATTATCATTTATATACCCTAAGATGTAAATCTTTCCTCTGTTTCCCCATTTGTTGAGTATTCCAGAGGTCACATTATTCTCCCAGACATCACCTACATAGTACGTACTAGTTGGTTTACAGAATTATTATAAAGTTGCCTCACTTACATGTCCTATTTGTTGATTGGCTCATAGGACCTTTATTTAGATTGGATCCTGCCAGAATTCATAGCCTGAAGAAGTAAAAGGTCCATGAAAAGAGAACAAAGAAGCCGGAAGTGGGTCACTATAAAGGAGTGCAAGACATCTAAACATTAAACCTTGACAAGAGAACAAAGAAGCCAGAAGTGAATTAGTAAAAGGAGTGCAAGACATTTAAACATTAGTCAGGTTCCAGTTTTGAAAATAAATAATTCTATTCTATACAGTAAAGAAGCATCAGTCTTGCTTTTTAGCCTAAAAGGGGGATGTTTGGTATTTTATGGTTGACTCAGAGCTCTGTTGTTGTCTGAGCTCAGAGAAAATTAGGATGTGACCTTGCTCCATTTCATTTTCTCATGGTCTCAGAGTCACTCCATTTACTGTTGATGTTCGGTGAGGTTATTTGTGTCCATAAGAGAATAATGTGCTCCAGCCGAGAGTCCAGGTCAGCTTCCAGGTATTAGCAGCTTCCCTTCTTTCTTAATACTTAGAAACAGGCACATTAATAAACAGAAGGAAAAATACCCACCTATGTAAGCCCCCTTCTTATTAAAATCAATGAGCAAACACTCTCCATTATGGTACTCTTCTTGGCATTCCAACCACCTTTTTCAGCCTTTTTGGTACTGTTAGGGTCACAGTTGCCCAGCAGGGCCTCCAGAATATTAGGTCAGGCCCTCTGGGGGTGTGAATGTGTGGTGTGTGATCTGATGCCACATGAAAGATGCAAAGAATTGCATAGAAGGTAGATTAGAAAATATAGTTTATTTAAAAGTAAATTAGAGGGAGAGAGAAAGAAAAAGGAGATTCACCTCCCCAAGGTCGGGGAGGGGGTCAAAGCCAGTAAACAGGGCACAGCCATAGCTCAAAGAGCACATGGCCACACCAGAGTCTAGCAAGGCAGTGGAAAAATGACTACTCATGGTTGAGTCCTTTTAACCATTTCCCTTGGATGGGGAAAGTCATTAAGGTGACTGGGTGGTGGTCTGCTCCACATGATTACGAAGGGGCAGGTAAATGCAGGTACTGATGTCTGGTGATGGACAGCAGGCAGATGGCATGGGTTAGCCACACGAGTCTTAGATCTTAAGGTCACCAGACATTAGCATCTCATGTACTCAGGTGGTGGACTAGATGGGAGGAGACAAGAGAAGGGTGTCTTCCTGCAAGAGACCTGCCAACATTTACAATCCACAAACTCCTTGACCAAAAGGTTGTCTATTATCATTTCTATGGCTTTCTCTTTGTCTTGCATCTGATGGAGATTTGCTGAGGGAGTTGGGTAGGCTGTCAGCTTGGCGTGCAGTAGAATATCTTGACACTTCCTAAAGTCTGCCTATTGGAAATATATCTATGTCTAACCTGTGGTAGATTCAAAGTGTGTCAGTCAAAACACAAATGGTTATGCTGAGGCAAAATGTGAACTAAATTTATTCTAAGTTTCTATAGGCCCATCCTTTCAGGTGTTCTTTTCCCAACTCTTCTCTCTCTCTCTCTCTCTCTCTCTCTCTCACACACACACACACACACATCCTAGTGTTTTTTTTTTTTTTTTTTTTTTTTTTGAGTTGGAGTCTCACTCTGTCGCCCAGACTGGAGTGCAGTGGCCGCTCCCGGCCACCGCAGCCTCGACCTGCTGGGCTCCGGCGATCCTTCCGCCTCAGCCTTCCGAGTAGCCGGAATTACAGGCATGCGCTACCACACCCGGCTGATTTTTTTTTTGATTTATTGAAGATGAGGTCTCACTGCCCAGGCGGGTCTCGAACCCGCGGGCTCAGGCAATCCACTCACCTCAGCCTCCCAAAGGCGCGGGATTACAGGCTGAGCCACCGAGCCCGGCACATCCTAGTGTTTTAACCCCTGTACTTCATTCTCAATAACTTTCTAAGGAATAATTGTATATGGTAACTTTTCTAATCTCCATTTAGTTCCGCTTCTTCTGCTGTCTTTTTGCCATATTTTCTGAAGGCTTTCTTTGACTTCCTTTTCCAGTCTATCTCAAGAGTTGTTTATTTTCTCAATCATCCTTTAATTCTCAAGATCTCTTGTTTGCTCCAGTATTTTCCTCCCCCTTTCAGTGCATTTAGTTCTTATTTTATGAATTAAAATATCTTTGAATCTTTCTCAGGACATGGGTTTGAGTTTTTAAACATTGTTTTCTACTTTCACAATTATTCCTTTCTTCTGGACTCATTTTGTACTTGGGTATCTCAGTCCCTCTCATGTTTATATCTTTCTCATGTATCTATCCTAGATCCATTTATTTTAAAGGTGGGGGCAGGTCACTGGCAGGCTTCCCTGTAGGGTAATTGAATGGGAACCCCCTAAGCGCCAGAATATAAAGATTTTTTTTTTATGGGGCCTTTGGATTCAGTCATGAACTCTCTGATTTTCTCCATCTGAGAAGACTCAAGACTGCCATTGACACTGTATGGGGTTGGGCTTGGTGGAATTATCCTCTCTCTAAGACGATCCTCTTGGCTTTCTGGTCTCTTGGTGTTTCTCTAGTTGACGGCTCCTTCCTCCCTCTTTATTCTGCCATCACTTCCTTCTCCAGTGCTGCCTTCCAAACATCTGCCAAAGTCTCTGGTATCCTCTTGGACTCAATTTCTTTTTCACCAGCAGCAGGGGGCAGAGTGGAGTGTGGGCTCTTGAGACCACCTGGCTGGGTTCAGCCTGGTCTTTACCTTCACTATATTTCTCACTTTGGGCAAGTCACTTAACATCTGTTTAGTTAACTTATCTGTAAACAATACAAATGGTACACACCTTGAAGTTTACTGGAAGAAGACTGTGAGTTATTTATAAAGTCTTAGAGCAAGTATTGGCGCAGAGTCAAGTCCACAAATGTTAGCCACAGTCATCATTAGCTGTCATTGTACCTACAAGTTCCTTGACTATCATTATGACCGGGTCTCAGGAGGGGAAGTCAGTAAATGCTTTTTTTGCCTTCTTAAAATAACGCCTAAACATAACCAACATTTTCTTTCTCTCATCATCCCTCCCAAGGCAAGAAATCACAAGTAGGAACTTAAAGAACTTTTCTCTATATTAAGGTCTGTTTTTACTTTTATTTACTGCTAGTGAAATCAGTACCATTTATTTGTGTAATAGTTGGCTCAGGTAGGAAAAAATTGTTAGATGTTGATACTCTCTGACTTAGTCATTCTACTTCTAGAAATAACTTTTAAAAAATCTCAAATGTGGGCAAAGTTTCTTGCAAGGAGAATGTTCTTTGTACTATGATTTATATAAAGAATTAAAAACAGACCAGATGTGATAACTCATGCCTGTAATCCCAGCACTTTGAAAGGCCGAGGCAGGAGAATTTCTTGAGACCAGGATTTCGAGACCAGCCTGGACAACACAGTGAGAACTCGTCTCTAAAAATAAAAAATAAAAATCAATTAGCCAGGCATAGTGGTGCATACCTGTAGTCTCAGCTCCTCGTGAAGCTAAGGTAGAAGGATTGCCTAAGCCCAGGAGGTTGAGGTTGCAATGAGCCATGATCGTGCTACGACACTCCAGCCTGAGTGACAGAGTCAGACACCAACTCAAAAAAAAAAAAAAAAAAAGAATTAGAAACAACTTAAGGTCAATAGCTGGGGGAGGACTGCAGCAGGGACTGGGCACCACCGGGAGGACATGGCAATCTATGGCAGGGACAAGGCCAGTATTTGGTGGGACCCAGGACTCTGTGGGACAAAGGATCTTACAGAAGCAACGAAAACTCAGGCTTTCCAGCACAGCACCAGTACATTCACCAAGACAGAGGCTTGGACACAGGGTATAAGACATCATTTTGGAATGAGAAGAGTCATCTGCAAGAAACATACACTTGAATATATATTTTGAAATGTTGAAGGGTGTATGGCATAGTCTTTGATGAACCAGGGTAGCAACTCCAAAGCTGAGTTAATCTGCAGTGGACTCTGAATCAGAATGACCTGGGTGAAGTCTTGGCCCTAGGGCTCTTGTGAAAATGTGGGCATTACCTAACTTTTGGGATTTCCTCTGCTTTAAAATGGCAGTCCTGATTGCGCCCATCTTATGCAGTGTGTGTGATTATTTAATGAAGTGTACGTAAGAAACTCTTCACATCATAGACATTCAGTACATGTTACCAGAACATTTCTTCCCACCTTTTCTTGTGTGTATAGATCCTGCTGTTTCTGTAAGTATCAGATGTTCTCCTCTGATTATCTTCTCCTTGTACCCTAGCAGGACAACAGATCTCTACCTTGGCATGGGAGTGAGGGCAGAGGGAGCTGAAGTGAAGTAACTGTCTTTAAATAGCAGCTGGCAGAACCCAGGAGACAGAGAAACACTTTGGTTAAGTCTATTTTGACATTCACTGCCACCCCAGAGGGATCTGCAGAGATTGGCTCCTTGGCCCTCACTCTTGCGACAGCCGGTTCACGTCCTATCCTACAATTTGTGTTTTCCTTCTCAAGGGTGCAACAAACCTTCCAGCCTGGACAGACATCAGCGAGCTGTAGGGAAAACCCCTCAGAGATCCCACTGCTGGCACCATAACCCCCAACGACAGTGGGTCCTGCCCAGGTAGTCATGCTTGCTCCTCTCTGACTGGCTCCTATCATTACCTAGAATCAGATGGCACGTCCAAATCTGAGTTAACATATAGAAGATCAAGAACTGAGAAGGAGGTGGATGGGGGGCTCCGACCCCAACCGAGACCAAAGGGAATCTGTGCCCAGGGGTCTGTGGAGGCCTTTTCATTCTCTCCTCTCCGCTGGGTAACATGGTCCAGGTGCTCACTTCCTCTTATCCCTGCTGCCTAGCAAATGACTCAGGTGGGGCGGGACAGCCACAGGGAAGTGGGGGATGGCAGCGGGGGAGAAGAGAAGGGGCCAGCAGGTGGGTAGGGTGGGGAGAGGAGGTGGACCAGCAGCTCTGACCTCTGACCATCCCAGCAGAGACCAGCTCTTCAAACTCTTGCCCTGTGACCTCCCGACTACCCTGTGTGGCTCAGTGGAAGAGTGACTCAGAGTCCCACTCAACTCCCCCTGTCTGGCCCTTGTCATATCCTATCTGAGCTCCTCACCTCAGCTGTAGCATAAGAATCATATTTCCCTGTGCTGTTATAATGACCAAATATAACAGATGGTACATGACCCGGCCAGTGTCTGTTACATGGTAGGTCCCACTCAATGTCTTTCTCATCCCCTTTACCTGAGACCTGTCCTTTCCAGGTGGAGATTCCCCACCCCTGCTGTGTTAGGGTACTTGTCCTGCGCTTCCCACCACAAGCACCTGTTACCACATAGGACTGCCTCAGACAGGGCCTGAGCTAATGTTCTCAAATACCCCCTCTACAGGAAAATCTGAGGAATAATGAAATTTTATGAGATTATTTGAATAAGAAGCAATTCATTAATTGGGAAGCACCAAACTCTGACAAAAGTGGGATTAGGAAGGCATTTTATTGCTTGCAGTTATAAACTTGTCTCTTTTGGTTTACTTTGTTGGAAGATTTCTAGTCACATAACCACATGCTAGTTGGTTGCTCATTATTGATTGATTGAAGTTAAATTTTGTTTCTGGGCAGGCATGGTGGCTCATGCCTGTAATCCTATCACTTTGGGAGGCCAAGATGGGAGGATTGCTTTAGTCCAGGAGTTTGAGATGAGCTTAGGCTACATAACAAAACCTTGTCTTTTAAACAAAAGAGCTGAATGGCATGGGAAGGTGCCTGAAATACCAGCTGCTTGGGAGGCTGAGAGAGGATTGCCTGGTCCCAGGAGACTGAGGCTGCAGTGAGCTGTGATTGTGCCACTGCACTCCAGCCTGGGCAACAGAGTGAGAAAAAACATATATATACACATTTTAATATACCATATGTACCACATGTATCATGTATATACCGTTTATGCCATATACTGTCTATAACATATATCATCTATACCATATATATACCATTCATATGCTGTCTATACCATATATACACAATCTTTACCATAAATATACTGTATATATCATATATACTACATTGTCACATTTATGTATCTATCATATCTAAATATCTTATATGCTATATATATATGCCATATATATATACATATACATTCACTGAAACACACACACACACACACACACAAACACACACACACACACACACACACACACACATGCAGGGCCAAAAAAATGAAAACACATTTTAAGCATGACATTTGCTGAAATGATGGCATTAATCAAATGAATTCTAGCATCACCATGTGACAGGCAGGACAGCCAAAGAAAATGATGGCAACACGACTGATCAAAAGTCATATGATATATTGCTACCATGATTTAATTCAGTTTTGAAAAGTAGTGCATAGATAATATCCTTAAAACGTGTAAACATTTTTGACACCCTCGTATATATATAATTCTTTTAAAAAGTTAAAAACAATTTTTGTTTCTAACGTAAGTATTCACCAAAAATGGCCCAAGTTAAGTTTTGCATGCATTTGCAGCTTAAGCAAGGTTAAGGCTGTTCTAGAGATCTGGTTGGTTTTGTTAGTCCAGGAAATTTTCAGGCCTGGTCTCTGTGAAGTATGCCGAGAAGGAAGAGATGAGCGCTGGTGGTTAAAAAGGTTTATTAAAGAAAGGAAAAGAAGGGTGGGGCATGGCTGGCTCTATAGAGAGAAACCAGCCGCCTTTGCTCTCTTTCAGGCCACTTAAAAACCTCAGCTGAGGCTTCTCAGGCTTCAAGAAGCAGTTTAGGGAGTTTGAGCTATCAGTTGCCTGACCATGAAATGCAAATGTCAGCACTGTTACAGGCTGCTGGCCCCAGGGTCTTGAAGTGCAGATGTCCGCACTAAGCCAGTCATGCTTGTCTCTGAAATGCAGCCTTAGGAAAGCAAACACTGACAGTCAGTACCAGGTTGTTATCAGATACATAGCTCTGGAGTGCGGTCTTGGGAAAGATAATATTAGCAGTAAAGCAATTAGTAACAGGATACTGTTAGAGCACAGGGTTAGCTTTTGGGCCTTTGTAACTCTGTGCTCCCTTTGCAAGGCTTACATGTTGAGTTGCTTTAACTACAACCTCCTCTGCCATCCCTCTACAAGCCCTATCAGTCTCCATTTAAATTTTGCTTTAACACCCAGCCTCTTGTCTCCTCCATCCTCTGTCAATAAATACACACATTCAGAGTTGCAGTGTTGTGGGAAAACAGACCGTGACATCGAGGCTATCTTAGGAAATAGCATTTTTATATTCCCCAATGCAACTCAGCAGGCTAATGCTCCAAGGCTGAGTCACCTGGAGAAAGAGGAGAAGGATTTTATATATTAGTTTAGGTAAGGGAGGGCGGTCGGGTTGTATGGCTATATATTTTTCTTTGGAATTTACTATCTTGCACTTCCAGGAAAGTGCCTTGTGGCTATTTGGTTTTCTCACATCCCATGTCTAGCAGGTTTGGATTTACAGGTTGATTTTTAAAAAGGAATAATTTCTAACTGTTTTCAGTCCCTCTCTGCCACATTCCCCCTTTTGATGCTCGACCATGGGTTAAAGAGCATCATCATTAATTTGGTTTATTAGTATATGTGGGCTGCAGTTTTTCATTCAACAACTGTTTCCATAAACTTAGAGGTGGAGTTCATAATTATTGGGGCTATGTAAGGGAGGATAAAACAGGATCCCAACAACGGGATTGCAGATCCAGTAATGTACTTAAATCCTCCCAGATCCGAGAACATGTTTTCAAACCAATTGCTAATTTGTAAGCCTTGCCAATTTTGTACTGGGACATTGGCAAGCTTTCTAATATTGGTGGCTATATCAGTTATAACTTTACTATTATCATCTATTTGCAAGCAACAGTCAGAGTTATTAACTTTAGGAGTTGACTCTGTCAGTCCTATAGTAAATAAAGTCAGTTCTATAGCAAATAAAACGACAAACAGTATAATAATTGGCAAATATGACTGACAAAGTGAAACAATGGCTTATCAGTAAGGTGTTGATTCTGTTGGGTCCTCAAGCTTCTGCCATGTGCAGATCAACCAGCGTCTGGTGTGTGGTTGAAGCAAGGCTGATGGATCATCAAACTTCAGTCATGCGTAGGCTAGTCAGCCCGGGGGTGGCTATAGCAGGCTTGGAGAATCTGTTGTGGTTTTTCCATCAGCCTCGGTGACTTTCCGGAGGGTCAGTTTAAGGGGAACTGACGGATTTGTGGTGCACTCCCAGTCCTGGGAGACAGGCTTAACTCTGTTGTAATGGATCCAGGGAACAATTTTGTCTACTTTGACAGCAGTTGGGGTAGACAAAAGGACAGTAAATGGACCCCTCCAGAGGGGCTTTAGAGGCTGTACATTCCATTATTTTATCCATACCATATCACCTGGTTTAAAAGAGTGGGCAGTAGGAGTTAAACTAATTGGTAGCTGTTCTTTTACTTGATAACAGATGGCATTTAAGGATGAACCTAAGGTTTGCATTTGTTGTTTTAGAGTAAGATTTCCTAACTCCTTTAAGTCTCCCTATATGCCCTTAACAAGAGGGGGGTGGCTGCCCATAAAGGATTTTAAAACGTGAGAAACCTGTTTTTTTTGTGGGGCTCGACCCTACCCTTAGAAGGACTATTGGCAGAAGCTGGACCCAGCTTAAATGAGTTTCTTGGCCTGTTGCTGAATGTTTTCCCGTAGCAGAGGCTCCTGTTCACTCTCCTTTGTGGTTTCATATAGGGGCTTTGCCATGATGGAGAAGTTAGGTATCCAAATTCTACAGAACCCTGCAGCCCTCCAAAACTCCCAGATTTGATGCTGGGTAGTTGGAACTGGTATTGAGCACACTGACTGTTTCCTTTCAGGGCCAAGTTGGTGCTGGCCTTGGGACAAATGAAAATCTAGATAGCTAACTTTTTCCTGACATATTTCGGCTTTTTTCTTTGATATCTTGTAACCTGCCTTTCACAGGAGAATGAGCAGTTGTTGTGTCCCTTGCATACAGTTTTCCCAGGTTGGTGCTATCAACAGTAAGTCATCTACATACTGAAGCAAGGTATAGCCACACTGGTGTGCTGGAAAGGCTTTTAAATCTGAGGCTAGTGCCCTACCTAAGATGGTTGAAGAATTTTTGAATCCTTGGAGCAGCCAGGTCCATGTAAACTGTCCCTTGGTGCCATTTGTTGGGTCTTCCCACTGGAAAATGAAGATTGGCTAGCTTCTTGGGGCCAGGCGGATACAGAAGAGAGTGTCCTTAAGGTCCAAGCAGGTGAAGAAAGCAGCCTCAGCAGGGATGAGACCCAGCAGTATATATGGGTTTGGGATGACGGGGTGTAGAGTGATCACAGCCTGGTTTATGGCTCGCAAATAAACTGGCTGGTTGTTGTCTGTGCTTGGCTTCTGCACTAGCAACAGAGGTGTATTCCAAGCAAACTGACAAACTCAGAGGGTTCCATAATGCAAGAGTCTCTCTAGGTGCTTGTGGATTCCTATTTGTGCTTTGCGTGGGATGAATTACTGCCTCTGATGGACTGGCTTGACCCCTGGCTTTAGTTCTGCAATCACGGGGGTATATTTCTTGCTAGTTCTGAAGGATTGTCCTCTGCCCACACTCCTAGTACTTGAAGTGGCAGCTCTGGAGATTTTTGTGAGGCCTCCGTTATGCTGTAGAGTCACCATTCCTCTTCCTGGGGGACTGTGAGGGCCATGATTTTAGCCTCTGGGCCTCTTAATCTCAGAGTTACGTGATTAGGAGAGTCAAAGGTTATCTGAACTAGAAGCTTTCCCAGGAGATCTCGTACCATTAAGGCTACAGGGCAATCTGGGAGATACAGGAACTCTTGTATGACCTCATGGTTGCCAACTGTGCAGCATTGCAGCATTGTGAAGGGATGCCTGGCTTGACATCCAGTGACTCCCATAACATTAGCCTGTTTTGGGAAGAAGGGACCTATAGGCCAAGTGATCATGGAGTGTTCAGTTCCTGTGTCAGCCATGAACTTTATACGTTGATCCCCTACTCTCATGCTGACCATAGGCTCCTGGAGACTTAAAGATAGTAGGGAGCCTGGTCTGGCTTATTCTTGCTGCAGTCCTTCCATAGAGGCCAGGCCCATAAAGTCGTTAGGAACTGGTGGGTCCTGTTGATAAGTAGAGCCTTGTAGGTCATTTTTCTGTTGGGCTTCTTCATCAGCTATTCATTGGGGGCATTCACCCTTCCAGTGACCTTCTTGATAACAATAGGCACACTGTTTCTCCCTAACTTCATAGGGGGTTGTGATGTCCCTTGTGTAGGCTAATAGATGGAGTTAAGGGTTCCTGGGCAGGCTGAGGCGGTCCAGGCCTTGCTCTGGGAAACTGCTGACTTGGCTGTCTTCTTCCCCAACCTTTGCCTCTGTTTCCTCCTAGTGGTCCTGTTATCTGGTACCCTGCAATGGCAACAGCAAACATGGCCACTTTCTTTTCTGTCTTCGGTCTGCCTCTTGTTGGGCCTCCTTATCTAGGTTAATGAACACTTTAGTGGCAACTTCTAGCAGCTGGCCAACATTCATTCCATTGTAGCTTATATCAGATATCCCCCTGGGACTGTCTGACAAAAGTTGCATTTACCATATGCTGATTTTCAACTGAAAATGGTTGCCTCTGGATCAAAGGGGGTGTATAGCCAAAAGGCTTCACAGAGTCTCTCATAGAATTGACTTGTTCTCTCATCAGCTCCTTGGAACACCTCAGAGACCTTGCTCATATTTATGGCCTTTTCCCCTCCTCCTCTCATACCTCCTAGGAAGGCTTCCTGATATTGTTCAAGCATTTGCAGCCCCTGGTTACTGTTGGGGTCCCATTGGGAGTCCTCCTCTGGGAACTGATTTTGAGCATAAGCCTGGGCTTTGAGTACTCCAGCCAGGGCATATTCCTCTAGTCATTTTATAGCCCCCTGTGTAATTCTCCAATGTGCCTCAGAATTGAATAGCATTAGGAGGAGTTGGCAGCAGTCCACCCAGGTTGACCTTGGGGTCTGGATAAGGGACTATATTAAGTCAATCATAGCCTGAAGCTTTTCTGTGAAAGACAGCGTATGATTTTTCCAATTCAGGAGGCCTGTGGTGGTGAAAGCCTTGTACACAAATGTGTGCTGCCCACTTTGGATCTGGCCTTCTTGATCATAATAAACAGGTCGCCTGGTCTCCCTCAGTGGCATCTGGAAGGCACCACGACATTCCCCTGATGTGAAGTCAGACATGCATTCTGGCAGCTGCTTTCTGGGAGGGGTGTGGGGAGTCAGAACAGGTGATTCAGGTGTGGCTTCTGATTGTTTACGAGACGTACTAGGCTTAGGGGTACATTCCAATTGTGAGCCTCTAACAGTGGCTGATGCCATTGGTGCAGGGGGCAGTGGTGGGTAGGCTGGAGAATAAGGTGGTGGGATTTTTGGTTCATCAGCCAATACTGGCTTGTCAGCCAACTCATCAGACTCTGATGGGCATTTGGACTGGGATGTTTTGAGGGCTACCATAATTTTGCAATTGTCTTCCCAGCAAGCTTTTAGTCAAGAGAGCTGGGCAAGGACCACATCCTGTCAACAGTCAATGCAAGGCAATTGGTTTGGGTGACCCGGCTCTCCTACTATAATTCTATATACTCTTGTAATGGTTTTTCTATCTAAGGATCCCTCTGGCAGCCACCCAACCCCAAAAGAGGGCCAATCTATTTCACAGAATGTACGAAGCTTTCTCCAAGGCTGTTTGACATCATAACAATCTCCACAGAAACATTTGTCAAAGTTATTTTTTTTTAAACATATTTTTTATTTTAAAATTGTGGGGTACAGTTAAGGGTTAGGTATACAAATATGCATTGTGCAGGTACCCTTGATGATGAGGTGTGCCCCCCGTCCCCAGACAGATATTGACTACCATTAATCCCAACTCCCTTCCCCTCTCTGCTCCCCCCCCATAGTTTCCTGACACTGTTAATCCTTTTCTGATATTATTACGATAGTTGTTCAAGGTCCACTTATGAGTGAGAACATGTGATACTCAGATCTTTGTTTCTGTGAGTACTCAGTATTATAAACTCCAATTGCATCCAGGATGCTGCAAAATTCATGATTTTGTTCTTTTTTACGGCTGTGTAATATTCCATTGTGTATGTGTACCACATTTTAAAAATTCAGTCCTCTTTTGATGGACAGCATGGTTGGTTCCATGATCTTGCTATTGCGAACAATGCTGCAATAAACAAACATGTGCAGGTATCTTTCTTATAGAGTGATTTGAGTTCTTCAGGGTATATTCCCAGCAGAGGGATTGCGAGGTCATATGGAAGGTCAGTTTTTAGAGTTTTTAGGAATTGCCACACTGATTTCCACAGAGGTTGCTCTAGTTTATACTCCCACCACTTCTACACTGTAGAAGTGTTCCCTTTTCACCACATCCTCTCCAGCATCTATTATTTTTTGAGTTATTGATAATGGCCATTCTGACTGGAGTTAGGTGGTATCTCAGTGTAGTTTTAATTTGCATCTCCTTGATGATTAGTGAGGTTGAACATTTCTTTATGAGTCTGTTGGCCACTCGTATGTCTTCTTTTGAGAAGTGTCTGTTCATATCTTTTGCCCACTTTGTAATGGGGTTGTTTATTTTTTTCTTTTCAGCATGTTTGAGTTCCTTGCAGATCCTAGATGTTAGGCCTTTGTCAGACATGGAGTTGGCAAATGGTTTTTCCCAGTCTGTGTGCTGTCTCCCTGCTCTCTTGATGGTTTCTTTGGCATTGCAGAAGTTTGTCAGTTTAATGAGGTCCCACTTGTCTATTTTATCTCTTATGGCCTGTGTGTTTGGGTTGCTCAGGAGTTGGATGCCAGTTCCAACTTCCATAAGGGTGTGTCCTGCATTTTCTAAAGTTCTTTTGGTTTGAGGTTTTACATTTAGGTCTCTGATCCATTTAGAGTTAATTTTTGTATATGGGGATAGATAGGGGTCTTGTTTGAATCTTGTGCATGTGGTCAATCAGTTTTCCCAGCACCATTTACTGAATAGGTTCTCCTCTCCCCAGTGGTGGGAGGTGGAGCCTTTGTTGAAGATGAGTTGGTTGAGAAATTGAGGTTTTGCTTCTGTAGTCTCAATTCTATTCCATTGGTCTATATGCCTGTTCTTGTACCAATACCAAGCTGTTTTGATTATTGTATCTTTATTGTAAAGTTTAAAGTCTGATATTGTGATACCTCCTGCTTTTTTTTTTTTTTTTTTTGCTGAAGATTGTTCTGGCTATTCTTGGTCGTTTGTGTTTCCATATGAATTCCTGTATTGTTTTTTCTAGATCTGAGAAGAATGTTGCTGGTAATTTGATGGGTATTGCATTAAATCTGTAGATTGTCTTAGGTAAGATGGACATCTTCACAAAGTTGATTCTTTTCAACCCATGACCATGGGATATTTTTCCACTTGTTTGTGTTACCTTTGATTTCTTTGAGCAGTGTTTTGTAGTTTTCATTGTAAAGGTCTTTCATGTCTCTGGTTAGGAAGATGCCAAGGTATTTCATTTTCTTTGTGGCTATTGTGAATGGAATTGTGCTTCTTATTTGGTTTTCTGTTTGTTTATTATCGGTGTAAAGAAATGTGATTGTCTTTTGCACATTTATTTTATACCCTAAGACTTTGCCAAAGTCCTTTTTCAGTGTTGTCTGCAAAGAGAGATAACTTAATCATGTTGTCTGCAAAGAGAGATAACTTGACTTCCTCTTTTCCTATTTGGATACCCCTGATCACCTTCTCTTTTCTGATTGCTGTAGCCAGGACTCCCAATACTGTATTGAACAGGAGGAGTGAGAGTGGGCATCCTTGTCTTGTTCCAGTTTTCAGGGAAAATGGTTCCAAGTTTTGTACGTTTAGGAATGTACTGGCTGTGGGTTTCTCGTAGATGGCTTTTACTATTTTGAGGTATGTTCCATGTATGAATAGATGCTCGAGGGTTTTTACCAAGAATGGGTGCTGGATTTTATCAAAAGCATTTTCTGCATCTAATGATATAATCATGTGGTTTTTGTTTTGATGTCTGTTGATGCATTTAATTACATTTATGGTCTTGCGAATATTGGACCAGACTTGCATCTTAGGGATGAAGCCTACTTGGTCATGATGGATGATTTTTGAGATGTGTTGTTGAATCCGGTTTGCTAGGATCTTGTTGAGAATTTTAGCATCTATGTTCATCAAAGATATTGGTCTGTAGTTCTCTTTCCTTGTTGGGTCTTTACCTGGCTTGGGTATCAATGTGATGTAGGCTGCATAAAATGATTTGGGGAGAGTTCCATCTTTCTCAATCACCTTGAATACTTTCAGTAGTATTAGTATCAGCTTCTCCTTAAATGTCTTATAGAATTCTGCTGGAAAGCCATCTGGTCCAGGACTTTTTTTTGTAGGTAGTTTTCTTATTACGTAGTCAATTTCCTTGATTGCTATTGGTCTATTTAGGGTCTCAATTTCTTCTTGTTTCAACCTAGGCAGGTTGTGTGATGTCAGAAAGTCCTCCATTTCCTTAAGGTTTTCAAGTTTGTTTCCATACAAGTATACATAGTAGTCTCTAATGATCTTTTGTATTTCTTCAGGGTCAGATGTGACTTCATCTTTTGTGTTTCTGATTGTGTTTATTTCGGCTTTTTCTCTTTTTTTCTTAGTCAGTCTAGCTAGGGGACCATCGATCTTGTTTATTCTTTCAAAGAACCAGCTTTTTGTTTGATTGATTTTTTGTATTATCTTTTTGTCTTATATGTCCCAGACTTGAGATTTTATTTTGGTGATCTGGATTCATCTGCAGAAGTTAGGGTTTTGATGGTCTTGCTTTTCCTGCTTCATTAGGTGACTTATTAGGCTGATGATTTGTGTTCCTTCCATTTTCTTCATGCGCATTTGTAGAGACATGAATTCCCCTCTTACTGCAGCTTTCATGGCATCCCAGAGATTTTGGGTAAGATGTTTCTTCATTTTCATTTGTTTCCAGGTATCTTTTAATCTGTTTTGATGTCATTATTGACCCAGGAGTGGTTTAGCATCATGCTATTTAGTGTCCATGTCTTTGTGGTTTTGGGGGAAACTTGTTGGTGTTGATGTTTATTTTTATTCCACTGGGCACTCAGCCAGGGAGGGAGCTGGCAGCAGCTGAGTGCCAGGTAGATCAGTGTAGCCATCAAGGGAACCCAGATCTCTACAAGGTGGTATCCAAGGGCCTCCACAGGCGGTGGTGGGTGACTTGGGGCTGGGTGAGATGGTGTAGCTGGGGAGGGAGCTGTGGTGGCCTGGGGCGAGGCATGGCCCTCCAGCTGGGTGACAGAGTGAGACTCCAACACAAAGTAATAATAAATAATAAACAAACAAATAAATAAAATGCTTAGTGGGAAGAGACTAGGGCTAAAGGTCTCCTTCTTGGAAATTAGAGTCAAGCAGGATTTCCTTTAAGGACAAGCAGAAAAATCCCACCATGGTCAATTTGTGTTCCTGGGAGACTGACTGGGTCCCTTTTCTCCCCATCTGAGGAACTGCACAAACATGGCAGAAGCCCTCTTCCACTGGCCAAGGCGGCAGAAAGGCGGGACTGGAGTTGGACAGAGCTGGTTGGAAACTGACTGTCTCTGTGTGGCTCAGGGACTCCAGGCTTATGTCTTAGAAACTCAGATTTGTCATCTGCCCAATGAAAATAGCAGTTTAATCTGATAGGGTTGTGGTAAAGGCCTTAGCATGAATTCCAGGCCAAAGGTGGGAAACCAAGTACCATGATCCCATACAAAGGCCCAGGGAGCAGGGTCAGAGCTAGGGGTCAGGATGGAGCAGAAGTGGGCCCAGGTTGCAGGAACTGTATGAAGACTGGGCAGCAGGGCCCAGGAGAGGGCAACACCCAGGACACAAATGTAAGAAGGTCATGGGCTTGCAGTCGCCATGTACGTGGGAGACAGACATTACTTCCCTCCCTGGTTTGCTCACAGTGCTGATGGGTATGGAAAGCCATGGGTGATTGTTTCTACCTCATCCTGCTGGGGAGCTGGGGTGTTATCGGCTGCCACTCCGGGTCCTATTCTATGGTGAGTAGCTCCTCACCAGTGGGAATGCAGTGTGGCTTAGTGATGATTTCCAATGTCAGAACCGGTGGCTGCCAGTTTTGTGTAATTTGAGACTCATACTTCCTCTACTATCTTGTCCAAAGCATTTTCAGACTTTGTGATTCATATAGATGGTTCTTTTTCTTAATTTTTAATTTTTAGGGTTTTTTTAGAGATGAATTCTCACTCAGTTACGGAGACTGTAGTGTAGTGGTGTGATCACAGCTCACTGCAACCTTGAACTCCTTGGCTCAAGTGATCTTCCCACCTCAACCTCCCAAATAGCTGGGACTACAGGTGTGACTACCATGCTTGGCCAAGTTTTTTTACTTTTTGTGGAGACAAAGTCTTGCTATGTTACCTAGGTTTGTCCTCTCAAACTGGCCTCTAGCAATCCTCTTGCTTCAGCCTCGCAAAATGCTGGGATTATAGGCGTGAGTCACTTCACAGACCCTAGATGGTTCTTAAAGTTTCTAGAGACTTTAAGAAGTACCATAAAATTGCATATGGCTTTGGCATACATATATGTGAAGCTGTCACCTGTTAAGGTTCAGCTAGGCTAGTGACATCTGAGAGTATGTCCTGAAGGTTGGGGGTGCCAGGTGGCAAGTCAGGAATTGGACAGGTGGATGGAGAGTCCAAATGGAGCCAGGATTAATAGTCAGGTCTCCCACTGCTTTGTCAACTGAGGCAGTGGCTGGACCCAGCAACCTTCAACCAGAAGGTCAGAGGGCATCAGGTATTGGAAGAGAGCAGAGTGAAACAAAGTGACCCCTTCTAACTCTGAAGTCTTTGTTTTAATACAGTGTGTGACATAATGCATGGAGTATTGCCCAGCAGAGAAGCTCACTCCGTTAAAGAAAGAATTACTCTGGTGCATATTAAACATTAAGGAAGACTTTATTCGGGACTGTTGCAATAGGGGAGAGAGACTGAGCCCAACTCCAAATACAGCAAGGACAGATGAAGAGCTATAAGCAACAACTGGAGGGGGTTGATAGATGAAAAGTTTCTAACAGGAGACGGGTGGGGGATTCTGCCAAACTGACCTAACAGGATTCTTCTCTTTTTTTGGAGTTGGAGTCTCACTCTGTCACCCAGGCTGGAGTGCCGCGGCCGCTCCAGGCCACTGCAGCCTCGACCTACTGGGTTCCGGCAATCCTTTCGCCTCAGCCTTCCAAGTAGCTGGAATTACAGGCGCGTGCTACCACACCCGGCTAATTTTTTGATTTATTGTAGAGATGAGGTCTCACCAAGTCGACAGGATTCTTCTTAAAGGCAGGTCAAAAATGAATACTTTAAAAAGGATGAGGAACTTCATTAGATGGGGGTGAGAGGATTCTTACTAAACTGACTTTGTGGGATTCTTGCTAAGACTGGGTGATGCAGGTCCAGCAAGCACAGGATGGAAAGTAATGGGAAGCCAAGGACAATGACTAGAGGGAAGAGAAAAGAGGTTCAGAAAAGCCTAACTAAAGTTTGGTCTTTTTCAAGCCATGCTCGGTGTCGAGTTTTGTTGGGGCTTGATCCCTGCTACCCTCATGGCTGACCTAGAGTTGCCAGCCCCCACTGAAGGTCTAATGCCTTTAGAGCCCAGTTTCTCTGGGGGTCAGAAATGACTATGTAGCTCAAAGTTGCCGTCATATGACCATATGACTATACAGTAAGTCCCCTACGTATGAACGAGTTCTGTTCCAAGAGCATGTTCATAAGACCAATTTGTTGTAAGTCCAACAAAGTTGACCTAACCCAACTAACACAATTGGGTATATGGTAATGTACTATAATAGGTTTATAGTACTCTTCACACAG
The DNA here is from genome assembly GCF_000164805.1 of Carlito syrichta. Taxonomy (NCBI): domain Eukaryota; kingdom Metazoa; phylum Chordata; class Mammalia; order Primates; family Tarsiidae; genus Carlito; species Carlito syrichta. The sequence goes on along the minus strand of NW_007257213.1, from coordinate 184,550 downwards.
ATAATGCACAGAAAACAAACAAACACACAAAAAAATAAATCATTTTGCATCTTTCAGTATAGTACCTTGAAAAGTATGCCAGACACATGAACTAACTTACATGATTGGACATGGGAGCGCACGTTTACATCTTTCAAACTTTGCAACTTAAAAGTTTGTGTGTAGAGGACATAAAATACTGTCCTGTGGCCAAAGCCTCCAGGCAAACAAAGACTTTTCCTGTCAGACAAGACTTTCCAGGGGCCTAGGGGTCACTTCTCAGTAGCTGAGGATAAAAGGAAGACCTCCCTTTGGGTAAAGTGAATTCTTCACTATGCTAAGATTCTCTGAATACAATTTCTCTGGCTCTAACTCCACTTCTTTCTGATCATCTATGGAATTTCCACTCTATAAATTCTTTGATAGTGATGGTGTTGACTACCCTGGTGTGAGAAGGCATCATTATCAACACTTCCCACTCAAGAGCATCTTAAGTGAATTTTACTTATTCATTTCTGTACTGAATAAGTACTATGGAATATTCATGATGTACAAAGCATGTTTCACATTGAAAGAAAAATTCTTTACATTTGTAAAATTCATTTCCATTTGATTTATAGTCAAAAGTCTGCAATTTACAGAGGATAGAGCTTATCAAGCCCATTTTGCAGATAAGGACATTGCCTTTTTAAATTACTTCACCTTTATTATCACAGAGATCGGACAGATGCGCTCCATGAAGCTCTGAATGAACTTGTGACCATTTTGACCAAGGAGTACAAAGGCTGGCAGGATAGGGAGAGGTTTTTGAAGAGTTTCCACAGGTGAAAGTGAAGCTCAAGGAGAGCAGAGCTGAGCTCAATGCCCTTGCAGACAGGATTGACAAAGTCCACGGGGACTGCACCCTCTCCAACATGATGGCCAGCTCCACCAGCACTATCTCTCACATCCTGATCATCCTCGGCCTGGCTCTGGCTCCTTTGACAGCAGGGACCAGTCTGGTGCTCTCGGCAACTGGGGTGGGACTGGGAACTGCGGTTTCCTCCAGCAGTGTGGATCATTCAAACAGGTTGTCGGCAGAAACCAAAGTCAGAAGCCTGATAGCCACCAGAATCAACAAAGCAAAGGTGGTCAAGGAGGCTGTGCATCAGGACACCTCCAAAGTGATTTCCTTAGCTGCCAATTGCTCCTGAGACCTGCAAAGCATTGAGAAGAACATTGTGCCTTCACCCCAACCAAAGTCAATTCTTGTTTAGAAGCCAGTTCTCAGCGCCTCGTGACCACTGGGGGCATCTCAGCCCGAAGCAGTAGACAGGTGCAGAGAGCTTTTGGGGGCACAGCTCTGGCGATGACCCAAGGAGCCCGCATGGTGAATGAAGCTACCGTGGGCATCCCTTCTGATGAATGTGGTCAGCCTTGTACACAGTCAGTGTACTTGAATGAAGGGGCAAAGGCAAGGTCAGTGGAAGAATGGGGCAGCAGGCACAGGAGCTGGAGAGAAAGCTGGAGCAGCTCACCCAGATCTATGTGAGTATCCAGCTGGGTCCAGCCCAGTGACCCCTGACAAGCGCAACCACTGGAGAGGTGTGCTGGACCAAGGTGAGGACACACTGGAGACTTTCTGTTGGAGGGAAAAAGCGGGTGGGGAAAGGCTCAAGGAACTGGGTGTTAAGGAGTGTGGCATTTTTGTTGCTGAGCACAGCAAGGGAGGGTTTAAAGATGGCAAGTGTGTCCAAGAGATGGCAGACTTGGGAGTGCATGAGGTGGGAAGACAGTTTATTTTGTTATTATTTTTAAAGAGTGATGAGGTCTCACTTGTTGGTCTTGAACTCCTGGGCTCAAGCAATCCTCCCATCTCGGCCTCCCAAAATACTAGAATTACAGTCATGAGCCACCATGCTTAGTTGGAACAGTTTATTTTGGATTCAAGAATATGTTGGGGGATTAATAGAGAGGGAGCATGCAGAACAAACAATGAGAAGGCCAGGGAAATGGAAGAGTGGAAAACATGAAACAGCTGGAGTCAAGACTGTAGGAATACAGGTGAAGAAACTGCAGCTCCACTGCCTGTCTGCCTTGTACATAGAGTCTCCCCCAGAATGCAGTCTTCCCTGGGGGTGGTCTCTAATTCTGTCTTTCCTGTGTTGACTCATACTTGTCTTCCAGTGGGTGTCTCAGTCAGGCAGTGGTTTCTTGGTAGTAGTGGTGGTGGTGATGGCAACAGAGTGGGGGAAGCCTTGGTAAGTGGCCAGTCCTGTTTGGGGCCTGGTATCCAAAAAGGCCAATGCAATTCCAATGAAAATCCAAGTGCTGTGTTGGAAAGTATTTGAATGGGGTTTGGGGCAAAGAAACCAAGCTGGGTACAGTGGCTCATGCTGTAATCCACATAGTTTGGGAGGCCAAAACAGGAAGATTGCTGGGGCTCAGGAGTTCGAGACCAGCATGGGTAACAAAGCAAGACTCATGTCTACAAAAAATTTTTTAAAATAGCCCAGTGTGGTGGCACACTTCTGTAGTCCCAGCTTCTGGGGGTTGAGGCAGAGGATTGCCTGAGCTCAAGAGGTCAAGGGTTCAGTGGGCCATGATTGTGCCACTGCACTCCAACATGGGCAACATAGTGAGAACTCAATTCAAAAAAAGAAAAGAATTTAGAGTAGAATTTTCTTTCCCTGGCTAGGTAGGCCTATGCCCCTTGTCAGCTTTGAAGAATTTACAGAATACCGATCTTCCACCTTCTGCACCCCATATGATTATGGGATTGAAAATCTCTGGGTGGGATAGTTGAAGCAGAGCATTTTAGTATAAGTTAGACATAGATAGATACATTTCTTGTAGGCACTTTTTTAGTTTTTTAGACATCTTTCTGCAGGCCAGGTCAGTCCACCCCACCCCCTCAACTCATCAAAAGAAAAGCCCATCAAGGTGAAAAAACGGTACAGCCCAACCTTTCAGGTCATGGTTTAGCATAATAATTATTAACACATCTTCCCTGTTAAAGGTAAAGGCTCAACCCCACCCCTTAGCCTATCAAAGGTTTATAAATGTTACTCAGACCACCTTTTAGCTCATAGTCATGAAGTCTGGCAAGTTAGTCTGCCAAAGCATAATGTGTGTTCTGGGAAAGGCCAAGCCCTCATCCATCAGCCCTCATCCATCATAACCATCTCTCCGAATGGGAAACCTGTACCCCACCTTCTTTAACATGATAATTATTGTGAAATTATACCAAGCTTTTAGTCAAAAGCAAAAAGCATGGTTTTTATTTTCAAGAGACTCACCCACCCATGCCAGCTTTCTGGCACGATTCTCTCTCTGTCCTATCTTTTTCTCGCAAATAAATTCTGTTTCAAAATCTTTGTTGGTTGCTCTGAAATTCCTTTCAGTAGTGAGTTAAAGAGTCTGTGAGCATGCATCACACTCCACCCAGGCAGGTTGGTTAGTGTAGGTTAGAAATAAATAGATAAATTTCTGGTAAGAAGCTTTTATTTTTTAAATAGGAAAAAGTCCAACCATCTTTTCTGCAGGTCAAACTGCCTTGCAGAATGGAATGTGGATTCAATATAGATTTTCAGTCCATCTCACCCCTTCAGTTCACCAAAGGAAAGCTTTATCAAGAGCTATAGAAATGTTAAATAGACCACCTTTTAGCTCTCAATCACCAAATCTGGCAACTGTCTACCAAAGGCAAAGTGTGTGTTAAGAAAACTACACTCTCCTCAAGTATCAGACACAGAGATGATAATCTCGCTCTGCACTTTTTGTATTCTATATAGACTTTGAGTCAATAAATATTGACTGATCTGTGGAGTCTTTCTTGTATTGATTGGTAGGTTCACCTGGACGATGGGTATCTGACTTCCCTTTCTCATGAAACTTCTTCCAGGATCTCAGGGAACAAGTCTTCCTCAGCCTCTCCTACTCATTCACTGGGTTCTCACCCAGTCAGTCATTTCTCTCAAGCCCTGGAACCCCACAGGCCCCACTGTGAAACTCAGGCAAAGCTTGGGCACATCTGGCCTTGGCTGAGCACAAGCATGGTCCCCACCTAACCACTAAAGCTCATGATGGACACGTGGCACATGGTGCTGACTAGGATCAGAATGGCCTGTGTGTGACTGTGAGAGAGGGTCAGCAAGAAATAGAGAGACAGAGACAGACAACCAGATAGCAAACATTCCCCTCCAACTGGCCCTCATGTTTCACCTAGACTCCTGAAAGAACTTCCAGAATGTGGCACTGTCCCTACCCATCCTCCACATGGGACCAGGTTTGTCCTTAAGAATTTGTCCCTTAAGATTTGATCAAGTACCTGCTCCAACTCTTTAGTGATTTTGAGCAGCCTAAAGTAACCTGTGGTGGCCTGAGTTCCTCTGAAAGCAGAGCCAGAGGCAAGGCTCCTGCACAGGGAGTTGATCTGGAAAGTGATTCTGGGAGCAAGACTGAGGGACCAGGAGAAGTGATGCAGGGAGGGGAGGAAAGCCAATAAAAGGGCACCCATGTGGGTGATTGAGCCTGCTGGGGCCTTCAAAGAATGGTCTCAAAATCTTCCTATCCAGGGAAGAGATTGGGAAGCATTTAACCATTGCTCCGCTCCCCCATGGGTTTGCCCCAGTGGGCATTAGTTCTCTGTATTTCCTTGTTGTGCAGCATGTGAGCACCTCGGCTGGAACCCAAGGCTGGAACAAGAGCAAGAGACACGAGATATGCAAAGTCATCTCCAGAACCCTACCGAGTCGCCTATAACGTGCATCCAGGACCTAATAAGCCCATTGTAGATACAATCCTGCAGACTCTTCTGTCCCTCTAATTTGCCATTAGCCAATGGTTACCTGAGGACTTTAACTGAGTCTTTTGTTCTCTTCCTGAAGATGTCAGGCAAGCCACCACCTGCCTGACTGCTTGAACAATGTGTTTCACTTAGGTTTGTCATTTCTTGGGTAATTCACATTTTTTCATAGGTTTCACTCAGGCATTGAGTGTTTCAGTCATTGAGTAATTGAGTTGTTCAGTAATCCATCAACCATTTCCTCCTCAAACCTTAATAGTTTAAATTCCATTGTGCTAGCTGTATTTGATGAAATTCCACTGTAATGCTTGTATCAGTTGAGATTCTTTTGGTTGCAAGCAACAGAAATGGAGTCTGACTGACCTAAACGAAAATGAAAATCCAGTGGAAAAGAGCTAGGGCAGTTCAGAGGGTAGAAGGAAGAACAAAATTCACACACTCCAGGAAGGACAAGAACTGGGGCAGATCCAACATGAGGAATGTATGGTTTGTCCTTTGATGTCTCTGCCACCAGATGGCTTACATCCAACACCTTGAGTCCCTGTGTTTCCACTTAATGTTTCAAATTCCCAAGAGACAGAATAAGTTGGGTCAGGTGACTTGATTCTTGAACCAATCAGTCAAGAGAGGGGATGGGTAATAGACACACAAACCTTGGAGTCAAGCAGTCACCTGAATTTGTGGCTACTATATACAGTCAACCCCTTGGCTATCACACACACACATACAGGCAGGCTTCTTTGAATACAAACAGAAATCACTCTCCTTAGCCTGCTATGAATCCAAGTACCCCAAGTACAACAGCAAATGCCTTCACCACTTCTCCAACTGAAGATATACCCTAATAATCTCTACTTACTGCATCTTGAAGATATGTCATGGAGTAAGGATGTGTATGTGTGAGTGTGTGTGTGTGTGTGTGTGTATACATAGACATACATATATACACACACACATATATATGCATATATACACATACACATGAAAATGCACACACATACAGACACACACACAAATATTTATTTGTAGGAATCAAAGAGGTACAGTAGAGGCTATACTACCCCAGACCATTGCTCACTGTTATAGGCCTTTGACTCTACTCAATGTTCCTCTTACTGTGGGCAATTTCATTCATATGGGGTCTGAGCCCCTTAGTGGTCTTGCCTCACTAAGGTTGTGTAATATTTTTATTAACCTTTACTATCTACTATAGTAGTACAGATAGAAATCCTAGGAGATTCCTCAAGTTCTATTCATATTCCTCCTACCCTATTGTATAGAAACACCATGAATTTCTCATGATAATCAAGATCAATTAGCATATACAACCCAGTGGTGACCTCACTGTTACCTCTACATAGAGTAGCATGGAGAGCCAGACTTGGTCCATCCAGACACCACTTTTCTTGGCCCTGAAGGAGGGATTCCCTCCTTGGGTACTAAAACTTCCAGGTCCAAAGGTTCAGAGTCAATAGGTCTTGAAGACAATAGTTTTGAAAGTGGCTCATTATGTGTAACCACAGATCTGTCAACCTCATGTTAACCTCTTAATGCCCATATCCATGAATGTCAGCTTTGAGGAAAAAAATGCACTAAATGCAGGGTACAGATTCAGAGAATGATTCGTCCCGTAAGGCAGCACTCAACCACTGATAAGGAACTGAGTGCCCATCAGGCCATTTCAGTGATGTCTAAGAGTGTCACTTCTGGGGTGGAGACTCACTGGGCACCAAGTGAATCTTGATGAGGACAGTTCCACATCAGTCCCATGATTACAGAACCCATTTTGAAATAGCAGGCGGCCTGGGAAAGGGGAAGACTTGCAGCTTCAAAAGGTGTCTTCTTCTCTTGAATATGAAAAGTCTCTTTGATGGTGGAGCATTCACAGTGGTGGGCATTCACACGGGACTTGTGTGTTTTCCAGCTCTGACCTCATTCTGAGAGCTCCATCTCTACAACTCTTCCCTCAATATCTCTCTCACCAAGCCTCCAGATTGCTTCCTTCCAAAATACTGAATTTGCAGCCAAATCCTTAGCCGTTGCCCAGGAAACAATGCAGATCCTGGCTTGGGGGTGCCTCCCCTTCCAGGCAGAGTGACTACAAGATGTTCTTTCCTGTTCTTCAGAACATCCTAAATACATTCACGGCCAGCAAATTTTTGTGGATGCTTTGTTTTTCCTGACTGTGTGATTCTTTCCTAACAATGCGTTTTCATGTCACCTGAAAGTCTGTCATGAGGATCTTGGCGAGGTATTCGTCCTACTGCTGTTGACCTACTCGTTGGTAAATTTACAGAATCACTATGTGAATTCATGTCAGCAGCAACCAGAAACAGAATTTGGAATGACATAAATCCACATCAGCGTTCGCGAATGGGTTTTAAGAGGTGTTTTGGCAGAAGCAGAGTGTCAGGGAGAAAGCCCAGGAAACTTGAGAGGGGCTGAGTGCTGATGACTTAACATAAGCACCTGAATTGGGGCCTCATGGTCTTTTCAGTGCTTTTAGTCATTTTTCTGTATTCAGGTTTTGAAAATTGGGGTTAGATGTCTGCCTTCTATAATCAACGATGTCAACTTTTTTGAGCCCCTGGATATAATAAACTTGATTCACAAGAGAGAACTGTTCAGCATAGATTTTCTTCCTAGTTTGGGGATATTTCCATCATGTGCACTCAGAGAAAGAGGCTATTCCCACCACCCCCTAGACTAGATTCTTCCTCCCAGTCCCAACCCTGGTACCAGGGCTATACAGAACCTGGCTGACTCACTGGCTGCTTCCACTTGGGATCCTGAATCTGGAGCAGGTGAGGGAAAGCCCAAGTGCTCAGAACCCATTCCCAGTGAGAGCAGCAAGACTGCCCAAGAGGCAGGGGGGCAAAGGCACCCTGCACCTGCAGAGGCGACATGTCAAGGGGGTGGAACAGTGTTATGACCACAGCATTCCTGACAAAGCACAGTTCTTATGCTCCCAGCCTATGACCTCATGTTGCTATCTTGGTTTATACTTACTTTCCCAGCCTGGTCTCCAGCTGGAGTGAGGTAATCTGATATCATTCCAATACATTTCATGTTGCTGCTGTTTTTCCCCGCAAGAGACGGAGATGGAACCTTTGCTTGACCAGGAGCCTGATGGATGCATGCCAGGAGCTGGAGGCTGTGTTTATCTGCTCCGTTAACAAGGACACCTTAGGAATGGCAACCTCTGCTCGAGTTACCCCTACTCAGGTTGCCCTGAGTAGGTTTATGAACCTCCACCTTTGTTCTTCAAGATACGGTAGTATCTAGTCACAATGGAGAGGAGGGTAGTATGTCACCTGCCTCCTTTAGACATGATGATGACACCAATTTCCATAACTCCTCCAAGAAATTGATAAAGATTTTGTTTTTGTACACCCAGGCATTTAAAAAATGATGACCAGGGCCAGACTGGTGGCTCACATCTCTAATCCCAGCACTTTGGGAGGTCAAGTATGATGACTGCTTGAGCCAGGAATTTGAGACAAGCCTAGGCAACACAGAAATTTTTTTTCTGTCTCTACAAAAAAAAAATTAGCCTGGTGTGGTGGCATGTGCCTGTATTCCCTAGCTATATGGGAGGCTTAGGTAGAAGGATTGCCTGAGCCCAGGAGTTCAAGGTTGCGGTGAACCATGATTGTGCCACTGCACTCCAGTCTGGGAATCACAGTGAGATCCAAATTCAAAAATCCAAAATGATGACCAAGTGAAGGTAGGGGCTTGATGGACCCATTGCAAGGTAAACTCACATCAGATATTCATTTATCGCCCCTTCTGACTAGCCCACAATGGCACTCTGGGACATCATGGGTCCCAGGAATTGGTATAAATCTGGCCAATATCCAACAGTCCCGAGTACATTGTATTTCCTTTCATCAGTCTGCTGTTTTCTGAGGGCACACTCCTGGTCCAGGAAGGATAGACAGATGGAATATTCACAGTTGGGAATGAAATAGAATTCCGTTTCTTACTTTAGAAACTTTGGGCTTATTAAAATTGCATTTTCTCTGTTAAATCTCAGAGTTGGGATGTCTGGCATTGGCTTCTACTCTGCCCATCCAGCACTGTGTGACTCTGGGTAAGTCACTTCCCCTCTCTGAGTCTTAGTTTTTTCACCTGGCAGATGAGATTAGGGTCTCTTCCCCTGCTGATTCAGAGTTGTGAGCAGCCAATGAGATGTGAGTAGTAGGAGGGTGCCACTCAGCAAATTTGACCTCAGCCCTGACCGCTTTTGCCATCTACCTCATCTGAGCAGTCACCAGCACATTCCCGGGTCATTTGGCGGGGCACAACAGTTGGCAGATCCCTGCACCTGGGGACAGAGGCAGAGGGTCAGCAGACCTGGCCTGTGGGATTCTAGCTATTCAGGAGGCTGAGGTGGGAGAATCACTTGAGCCCAGAAGTTCAAGGCTACAGTGAATTATGATGGTACCACTGCATGCCATCCTGGATGACAGAGACCTTGTCTCAAAAAAATTGAAATAAAATAAAAATGAGGCCTTTGACAGGTGAGTGGTTAAGCGAACTATGGCACATCCACACCACATCACTTAGCAATGAAAAAAAACAGACACTCCTGACGTACCCAGTAACCTACATGACTGTCCAGAGTTGCGCCAAGAGTTAAAAGGCAGTCACCAAGAGATACATACTGTATATAAGGTTTTTTGGGTTTAGGTATTTTTTTTTCTTTTTTTTTTTTTGAGTTGGAGTCTCACTCTGTCACCCAGACTGGAGTGCAGTGGCTGTTCCCGGCCACCGCAGCCTTGACCCGCTGGGCTCCAGCGATCCTTC